>NC_056734.1:815530712-815830712 GCF_019279795.1 Protopterus annectens | reverse complement strand
GTAGCTCTACCCACAAGCATCCTTTAAACATAAACTTGATAAATGGATGGGTGTCCACAAATTTTCTGCAGAAGTGACCAGTATGGCCCTCCTGGAAAAAGGAGGTACTGCCTGAGGGAGGCTACTCGCAAGACGAAAACTGTAATGAGACTCAGTGGCCTTGGAATATCTATGAATCTATAATAAATACAGTGAAAACTCAGAGAATATTAAATTACTGCCTGATGGAGCTTTTGTAGTAAGGTTATCTTAACAGTAGAGTGCATACCTAAAGCATATTAAAAGTAATGCATTCCTATTCTTAGAAGGAGGGTTAAAATTTACAGTATTTCTACATATTCACACACACACACACACACACACACACACACACACACACACACACTCACCCATTACCCACCTTTATTCAGTCATGCCCCTTTCAGTTTAAGATCAGGAAGCAGATTCATGGAGTCATTACACTGTGGTGGCAGGGCTTTGTCATGCTGTACTAGCTTCCATGCTTTCCTTACCCCAGTGCATTGTGGATAAAGAAAATGTCTTGCTAGAATCACCGCATAGGTCTTGTCTTCTGCAAGCCTTACAGTCTCTGACAAGGGGCAACCAGACAGTGAAATATGGTGCAGCTACCCCCCCCCCCCCCCAAATGGGAGAGAGAATTGCTAGCTTCTGGCTGCTTGGTCCCCTCTCTCTGGCTGAAATCACCTTACCCCATCCCACAAGTCTTCCCCTGAGAGAGAAAACAGTTGAAAGTTTTTAGCTCTAATCCTTCAGCTGAGAAACTAAAGATAACAATCAAATGCTCACTCCCCTCCTCTACCAGAAAACCTGGTATTGGGCCATCAGTCCCCCCATCTGCCTATTACCACCTACCTCAGAAAGAAGTAGCTCTGAGTTGTTTAATCTACCCCCTGGCAGGTCAATTTCCCCTTTCCTCCCAAAAGGAGAGCTGGCAGCTAGAATTCCTTCTGTGACCTACATCACTATTTACATTTGGTAAACTAACACTACAGATACAAGCTCTTAATCTGAATCAACAGGCAGCTCTTGATTTGAAGTTTTATAAAGAGCATGGGTAAAATAACCACTGCTTTATCAAATTTAAAGTGTGAGTATAGAATCTCTTTGTGAGTTTAAAAATAGAAAAAAAAATGTCTCACCCTTTCTGATTTTTAGGATCCTAAAAAGTTAAATATTATTATTTCTAATGAAGTTTACTATTCATAACACATGCTAAAAGGAGACGGTTGCGCTGCGAACAATTTGTAATGAATATTAAATGTAAATGTCTAGTAGCTGAGCAGATGGTTTCAGCTAGTGATGTAATCTGCCTTGCAGTCTTTGTAAATTTTTGGCAGCTATTCACCTTGCAACAATAAAAATCTTCAGATAATTTTTGGCATATCTGTTTATCTTGCATTTAAACAAATGGAAGAATTAACATCGGATATAAAATGTGGAACTAGCAGGTGCTGTATATGCAGCTGTTTGAACTAACAACTATCTGCTTTATTGCTGTTCGTCTGATGACCTTTTCCAGTTTATATATGGAGATTACCCACAGCCATCTGTACAGTTTCATCTGGTGCATTTTGTGGTCCTTAAAATGTTAACATGCTGTTCAGTCACTAGTGAATTTGTAGGGTCTTTATACCATACATCTGTTTTAATAATTTTCACTAGTATGTAAAAGTGAAACCTTGACAAGACTATCACAGGAATTCTGTATTCTTTCTTTATCTCTTTATTAAACTGTTATTACAATACTTAGATGATTTCATTATTTGGTAATAAATCTGGGGAATTACCATGAATTTGTGGTTAACAGGAAGGGATTTTTCTAACATCAGTCATCTTCTTAAAAAAATCTCTATAAAATATATTAAACTTTAGTACTTGCTCTAGCAATTATCTTAACTTTCTATCTGAGTAAAAATACTCTACAACATTCTGCATCAGTTTGAGCAAGTGTACTCTTTTGCAGTTCCCCCACAAGCTTGAATGGTAATACCTCCGACCAATCTATCCTAACTCAATGAGTTATACCCTTTATATTTCTGCAACAACTCAAGCAGTTCACTCCTCAACTTTCTGTGCTGGCTCATGTGATTAAAGTTTTCCATATTCAATAATGGTTGAAGGGATCACACCCCCATTAGCATTCTGCAGTGACTCATGTGGTAACAGTCTTCTGCATTCTGTGGTGGTTATGTGATTGTGCTACTCAGAAAGTCTATGTGCAACTGACTGTTTTCCATTCTTTAATGACTCGCGTAATAATATTTGACTGCATTGTGCACTGGGTTGAGTGATCATAATGCTTAGCATTTCGGAATGGGATGGCCTGTACTCCACAAATGGGAAAACCATCATTAAAGTGCTGCAACATCCTGTGCTCTTTGTGAGGACATGCCTTGAGCCGTGATCTAGGCTACCATGTACAATAGGTAGTCCTCTCCGAGAAGATGGGTCATAATGTATTCTCAAGCAAACAGTGGTTACAAAAGAAGTAATATACCCTATAATCTGAGAAAGAGGCAGGTCTTTTATATGAGCTGGGACAGCCTATATTCTGTAAAAGCAGTAGTTCTCAACTAGGAGCAGGAACACCTAACACTGTGTAAAAGGGACAACTGTCACCAACAGTCTTGGACACCTTGCACTCTGTGTAACAGGCAGATTTTAGGCAAAGATCTTAAACACCTTATATTAGGAGTGTCCTTACCAAAAAGCTGCAACAAGCAAGCTTCATTAGCACAGACAGATACAGTGCTGACTATGGCCCAGGAGACCCAAGTTCAATTAGCAGCTCAGGCACCTGATGGAGCAGGCTGAGGATGGGTGGGCCCATCCTGGGAGAGGGGCTGGAGGCAGTCAAAGGCTGTAGCAGTCCTTTGGAGGAAGAAAGTAGGCTCATGATCTAGGAGAATGTGTGTGGTGAACAAAAACACCAAATGATAGTAGCCTTCATTGAGCAAGTGCAAGGAAGTGTGCACTTGTGTAGGGAAAGGAATTCTGGTATCTGTAAGTCACACATCTCCAAAAGGTAGAAAGTACTTAACAAGGAACTGGGAGACATTATATTTTGTGTAACGTATATAAAATAAAGCTGTGACAAGTTAATCTGAACATTGGACAGCCTTCATCATGGAGTTGCAACATCCCATAAAAAAGCAGCTCTTGTTCTGGAACTAGGTCATCACATACTTTGTCCATGGTCATTCATCACCAGTGAACAAAGATACCCTATACTCCAGACAAGGGATATCCGCCATAAAGACAGAATATGTTATTCTCTATGTAAGAAGCAAGCCTCACCTGGAACTTGGAGCACCCTGCACTCTGTCCATAGTCAACCACCACTCATGAGCAGTGACACCATATACTGTCTGCAAAGAGCAGTCTTAAAGCACTAAGATACTTTCTACTACAATCAAGAAGAAGGAGCCACCCAGAAGATAGAACACCTTTTATTCTAACTAAGGGGCTGGCCTTGTCCAGGACGTGTGACATACCTTATTCTTTGCAAGGGGCAGCCTTACCAAGGAAATGGAACACATAATATGCTGTGTGGGCTGCAGGGCCTCACCTAGGAGATGAGGCACCCTTAGCTCTTTGCTAGGGGCTGTCATTACCCTAAAGCTGTGACACAAAGCAGTCTGTGTATGGGACAACCCTCACCAATGAGCTCCAATATCCAATAAAAACACCAGCCATTACCCAGGAACTAGGTCTTCTTATACTCTGTACAAGGTCATCCACTGCCAGTGAGCTGAAAAACCTTATATTCTGTGCAAGGAACAACCCATAAACAGGATCATTAACATCCTCTATTCTGTGCAAAAGGCAGTTCTCACTAATAAACTGGGAAACCTTCCACTCCTTACAATGTCAGCTTTCAGCCAAAAGCACATATATGATGTGCAAAGGGAAAGCCTTGCTAATAAGTTTTGCATTCTGCTGAAATGTGGCTGCCCACTAGACACAGGAAATCCCCAGCTTGATCCTCTTGGATGGCTGCCATACAGGAACATTCCTTTCATGGACATGGTCCCAAAGGAAGGCATAGGCCTAGAAGTCAAGTACAGTTTATAAAGAGATGCAACTGTGTTCAGGAATTATGAGGTCAAGTCATGCAAATGCTATTCCAGGAAACATTACAAAAAAAAATATGGATTTAGAGACAGCTCTGGTGAAAATAAAAGCTGGATTATTATTATTATTATTATTATTATTATTATAGGTTCATAGGTTGATACTAGACTATCTGCCCTAGGGCATTTATAAGCCTAGCCAGAGTGTGTTTGGCTTTCACCACCCTTTTAGATTAGTTGACTGTACCTCTGTATAGTAGGTCACAGAAGGTAGCCCTTTTAAGGTTAGTTTACTGTACTTCTGTCAAGCAGGGACACAGAAGAGATCCCAGGGGTAAACGTATGATCTCCCACCCATTCGTCAAGATTTCTCTTGAAGAGGGTCATTGAGGGGCTCTGCCTAACATGAATTCGGATTTTGTTCCAGAGTGAGGAGAGCCTCCGAGATATGAATCTGTACCTCCAGCATGTCCTATTTATTTCTGTGCTGAGGTTCAAGTCCCTGGAGCGTGTAGCTCTAAGGGATTTGGATTTACTGAGGTGAAGCATGTCCATTAATTCTGGGTTGGACATGGCTTTACACGTCAGACACAGATCGCCTCTGAGTAGGCGGTACACAACTGTGTAGAGCTGGAGTTTATTTAGTCGAACTGCATAGGGCATCTGTTTGAGTCCCTTGATCCTCTTGGTGAAGTACTTTTGGGGTCTTTCCAGTTGCTGCAGGTGTTGGGTAAGGTACATCCCAAATGGGGCATTGTATTCAATTATGGGCCTGATAAGTGATGAGTAGAGGGGCACAATGACCTCTCTTGATCTAGATGTGAACCCTTTCGTGATAAGGTGGGCTATATAGAAGGTCTTTCTAACCACTTTGGCAACGTGATTGTCAAAGGAGAGATTGCTATCTACTTGGGTCCCCAAGTCCCTAATTACTTCTTCCGTACTTGATGGATTACCACCTATGTGGTAATCTGTGGGCACTTTATTTTTCCCAAAGGAGATGACTATGCACTTTTTGGCATTTAGCTTTAGGCCATGGCACTGGCACCAGTTATTCATCTCTGTGAGACCCTTTTGGAGGATGCTTTTGTCAGCTGGAGAGTCGATTATGGCACCCAGTTTGCAGTCATCTGCGAACTTGGTCAGTTACAGTCCACCCGTGTTAGCCTGTACCTCGGAGAAATATATACCGAACAAGAGAGGTCACAGGACTGAGCCTTGTGGGACGCCACTTGTAACTGGTTTAGAGTCTGACATGGCACCTGCTATCATTATTATTATTATTATTATTATTAGCTACTGCTGAAGAGAATCATGATAACGGATATGTTGGGTTCCTAGTCCAGTATGTAGGGTGATGGTAGAACAACCCTTCCAAGATGAAAGCTGTGGAGAATTGGAGAAATAAGTAATAAATGGTTTGAAAGGCAGTTATTGTGGAAAAGAGCTACTGGAAGACAATGGAGATTGGAGAGGGAGTCGTGTGAAAGGTGTATGCAATGCCAAACAAAAGGCTCAGCCCAGTAAGAAATCAATGTGTAGTCCTAGTATAAGTACAACTATGAAAAGACCACACCCAGGGCATCAGTGCATATTCCCTGTATGCATTCACAGTCAGATTTTAGTCGATGAATCAGATATGTGTGTATATCCTCTGATTTAATATATTGGGTATCAGCAGTGACTTGAGATATCTTTCGCTGGTGGTCATCAGACCTATTCTTGTGCAGTGGTGTGGAACAGGTTGTAGCAATTCATGAAGAATAAGAAAACAGAGCTGTCTGGGCCTTCAAGAGGTGATCAGAATCACTGCTACTTTGAACTTCAGATTTATGAGATAATATTGTCATTAATAAAAGTGGAAGAAAGGCTGAGTGAAAAAACATTCTAAGTCTGTATCAATGCACCTTCACTACTGCTATTTGATGAAGAAATATAGGAGAAAACTTTATGATACTTCAGATTCAAGGAAATATTGGGAAAGACCATTCCCGTGGGTCTGCAGTTTCCCCATTTAAGCAGTAACAGCATAGGCTCCCTTGTAAGCAGTAACACCATGGGCTCCCTTTCTTGCTAATGTACCTCACATAAGCAACATGGCTGCCTGAATAGTCACTAGGAGTTGGAGGCATCTATCTATTCCTGCAGGGGTTGGAGTGACAGAATCTTATATTCAAACTGAAACAAAGTCCCATACCATGTGGCAACTGCCTTGCCTTCCAACCAACCCAAACAAGAAACAGCTATGATTAGTATTATTTTGGAGGGATCTACAAAACAGTTATCAACTAAGATGAAGCATTTATCAATTAATATGTCTTTTGTAAGAAATAAAAATTCTGAAATGTCTAGTGTCTACCTCTACACCTCTACTTCAATGTCATGTAGTCTTTCTTACACTGACTTGCAAACAGTTCTTCGCTGCAGTCACTAATATGAGTTTCACACTACCATTAGGTGCAAAGTGCCATTTTGTCTAAACATATCAGGTGCAACCTGGCTTTGAATTGTTCTTTTTAATCAATACTGTTCATTGTGTACGTACAACAGCGTATATTACTATGATTCACTTTGCTATTGTAATATATGGCAAGTGTATTTATATTTGTTACTGACTGTTCATACTATACACAGTTAATTCTCTTTCTTTTTTAATGTTTAGTTTTTGTTTTAACTTTGTTTATTATTTGGATTGCACACTGTATTATTTATTTGAGTCTTTCTGTCCAGGCCTCTGCTAAAAATGGACTTCAACCCAGATGGACATCCCGATAATCAGCGTATACACACACACACACACACACACACACACACACACACACACACACACACACACACACACACACACTTACAAAACAAAGCAGGAGCTTGAATCCTAAGACGTCTGAGCTCTTGTTGTTTGTTGTTTGTTTGTTTGTTTGTTTGCAGTTTGTTTGCCAGGATAGTCCAACTGGGCCTCAAGGAGCCCATTTTCAAACGAGTCCTGGGGAGAAAAGCTCCAGAAAATTACAAATACATAGGCACATTGCACATTTACATTACAGATTATCTCATAGGAATACAAAGTAAATATAGTAAGAAAAGGTTAACAGTGAGAGAATACATCAGTATAGTTTGTAAAACAGCAATAAAAAAACACTTTTTTTACACAAAAGTTGCAACATAGGGTAACTAAGTAATTGGTCAAATAATTCAATAGAGCTGTGGAATTATAGGAGGCAGTGATGGCGTATTTAGTTCTAGGAGAGTAGGAAGTGGTATTAGAAGGATTAGGTAGGATGTGAACAGGAGCACTTCCATTGTGAAGTTAGGTGTGAGTGCAGCAGGGTTTTAAATGAGGAGAGACTGCAGGAGATGGTAGAGAATTCCAGAGGTGTGCAAGAGAGAAGGACATTAGGTGATTCCCAGCTGGAAGTGTGGGTTTGTACAATTTAATTAGTTTTTGGGAATTAGATCTTAGAAGTTGTTCTGGTTCATACATTTCAAAGGTAGTGGCTAGGGAGGGACAAAGAGAGGGTATGTAAATGACTTTTTGTGTTTGGATGACTTGGGTATAAGTGAGGAGGTTAGCTAGCTCAAGCCAGTTTAGTTGGTGAAGAGAATTACAATGGTGAGAAATGGCTCTCTGACCTCGGCAAATTTTGATATTTTGTTATAGCAATAGAAGAGTTTTGTTTTGAGGGAGGATTGCAGGTTGGTGAGGATAGATGCATCATATAGGAGGGATGGGATGAGATAAGTATTGGCTAGTATGAGCTTAGTGGAAGGAGAGATATAATGATTATAGCGGTATAGCATACCAAGTTTTTTGTGTTTTTTTTTTATATTTACTTGTAAATGTTTGTCGAATTTTAGTTGATCATCTATAAATACTCCTAGTAGTTTAGTGTCAGAGACTATTTCTAGAGGAGTATTATTTTTGCTGGTGATTATAAATGAGTGTTTATCTAGGGAGGAGATTTTGAAGGCAGTGAATAACATAAGTTTAGTTTTCGTTGCATTAACAGCCAGATGGTTGTCTAGCATCCACTGCTCAGTAGAGGAGAAGGCGGCTTGGGTAAGCTTATTTAGAGTGGAGAAAGAAGGGGAGGAGCAAATAATGGTAGACTCATCGGCATATTGGATGAGGCTGGAGTTTGGAATGGGTTGGTAGAAGTCGTTAATGAATATGTTGAATAGTAGTGGGCCTAAAATGGAACCTTGGGGGACAAGGGAGTATTAAGGAAGGGTGAAGTGGCTTTATTCCATTTGACTGCTTGTTGTCTGGTTGTGAGGTAGCTGGAGAACCACTTGGTACAGGAAGGGGATAGGTCTAGTTTGGAGAGTTTATTAAGAAGCAGGTTGTGGAAAATAGTGTCAAATGCCTTGGAGAGGTCGAGGAGAAGCGTGGACATGAAATGGCCCAGGCTTTGTTAATTGTTTCAAGGAAAGAGAGGAGAGCAGTGGAGGTGCTATGACCGGGTCTGAATCCATGCTGTGTGGGGGTAAGAAGCTGGTTGCTGATGAGATAGGGTAAGAGTTGTTGGTGGATGCATTTTTCAAGAAGCTTAGAAATAGAGGATAAGATAGCAATTGGGCGGAAGTTTCGAATGTCATTATTATTACCTCCTTTATGTAGAGGAATAATAAAAGCTTCCTTCCAGAGCTGGGGACCTGGATTTCTGGAATAGACCGATTAATTAGTATGCTGATAGGGAAAGCAATGGCTTCTGCGGCTACTTTTAGGAAGTAGGAGGGAATTTCATCAGGGGCATTGGAATCAGGCTTTAATTTTGGGAGAAGTTTTTTTATGGTGGATATAGAGATGGTGGAGGTTGGGAGCAAGGGATGCTAGAGGAGGAAGGGATGGGTGCATGCTGTGGAGGGGTTGTAGAGGTGTTGGTGAAGGATGATGTTAGCTTGCTTATGGACTCTGTCAAGAAAGAATTAAGTTGGGTGGCTAAGTCCATGTCAGAGCCATATGGGTTGAGGCAAGGGTTTTCTTTTTTTCCTGGGTTGAAGAGAGATGAGATTCCTTTCCGAAATAGTTTGGGATTGGTGTTGTGGTTGGTTTGGAAAGTGGAGAAATAGGCTTTGCAGTCCAAGGTAATACTTTTTTTCACTTTATTTCAAAGTGTTTTATATTCATTTAGGGTGATAGTGGTTTTATTTTCATGGTAACGTGTCCAGCTTTGTCACAGAGTCGCATGATAGCTAAGGTGTTTTCGGTTAAACAGGGTACAGGGTTACTTTTTATATGTTTTGTTTTTAGAGGGGCAAATGAGTTGAGCAGGTTTGTGAAAGTAGAGTTAAAGTAAGAGAGAGCATTATCTAGGGGGGAAGAGTCTTTAATGGGTTCCAGTTTGTGCTTTTTAGTGCATTTGAGAAGGTTTCAGCATTGAAGTTCTTTTGTTCACTCTCATGTGGCATCCTGTCTGTGATGCAACAGAAGGAGCATAGATCCTAAAATCCTAGAGCAAAGCTTAGTTTTGTTGAACCAATTCTTGCAGTAGAATAGTGTGAAGATTATCTACGAAGCTCACCTGAGGGGGGAAAGCCCAATTTATCACTGTATGAAGGAAACTGCTTATGAAAGTCACCAGGACTGCTGTTAGTTGTTGTGGGTCTGCCCATGGCCAACATGAAAGCATATTAGAATCAGCATCCCTGCTGAAAACCAGAGGAGGAGGAGAAGGAGGTCTGCTGTATTTCTTGGGGAGTCTTGCTGTTAGGGGCACAGGTTCCAGTAGTACCAAAACTTCTATTGTCTCCTCTAGAACTGAAAAAATTATTGCTGCAGAGGGTGAAATCACATAACCACAACAGAAAGGGTTTACTCTTTCTCCTTCACTGATTTAAAGGGAATTGTAAATTTCTAGTCCAAACAGCAGATGTCCCTTTAAAGGGGTAATCTCTAAAGGATGTTGTGATGCCCCACCACTGGACCAGTAATCAAGGAGCCTCAATCCTCACCAGTGGGGGATGTACATTGGGGGGATGACAAGTACACATACACACACACAATATTTCCAGATGCAGCTCTCTGCATCAAGTGCAATTTCCCTCAAAAGCACACAGAGACCACAGTCAGTCCGGAGCTGGTTTCTCCCTCTTTCTCCAGATACCTAATAAGACTCCCCACTGGCACAGCTATAGTATTGAGTCCTTAACCAGTGTTCCAAACCAAGTCCTCCAACACTCTCTCTGTCTAACCAATGCTTTGTGTCCCTGCCCAAGTAGCTAACACACACACTCTTGGAGATTTGTTTTATACACACACACACACACACACACACACACACACACACACACACACACACACACACATACACACACACACACACACACACACACACACACCCTACCTTCTGCCTCACACAGACACGGACAGACAGACAGACAGACACACACACACACACACACACACACACACACACACACACACACACACACACACACACACACACACCTGGGAAAAGATGGCATAGGTTTACTAGCTATGTCCTTTCTGCCCAGACTATAAGGTAGTTATTACTGCCACCAGAGCCCCTTGTCAGCTGCTTTAAGGTCCTTAACAAAGGGTGTCCAATCTTACTGTGTAATGTTACTACTAATACAAATGGTAGTTTGACCAAGAGCAAGGCTATTAGGACTGGCTTACGCAGTGTTACCAAATAAATATGCAAGTACTCTCAGAACTTAAATACCTCTAGACAGATCACCCACAATAAAAGGTTTAAATATATTTAATAATAAATAAAATAAAAGAAAATACTCAGTACATAATTACAGTGACATCAAAGTTCAAAATCACAGGAAATATTTAAAACAACATTGCAGGACAGTCTCAAATAAAGAAAGAAAAACATCTAAATTATGAGTTGCTATATTCCTGACTATATATAAGAGAATTACTAGTCCCTAGTTAACTTACTTACAGAGCAAGGCTAGTGTGTGGTGAATGGATCTTTATGTTGTAATTTCCAAGACAGAATACAGAATGGTCTGTTTCTCTCAGAGATTTCTTAAACTAATATCTCAAATATTACTGCTGGGATAGCTTGCAGAATGACTTCATTTCTTGTCATCTGACTCTATCCCAGATGACCCCCCCCCCCCACTGCTTGAAGCTAGAAGTATTTAGCATCTACCTGTGTAAATACATAGACCTCAGCTCTTTGGCAAATGGTGGAAGTCATAAAGCAATAAAACACTTCCAAGACAATACAGAAATCTCCCTAGTTTCAGACATTGTGTTTCTTGTTGCAGTGAAACTGAAATAATAACATATTTCTATAACCTGGCCATAAAGTAATTTAATTTCAGTTATTTTTCTGAAGTTAACCTTCGGCATTCCAGTTTCCACAGTTACAATAGTGCAGGTACATTTCTGTTCTATTCCAGTAGGGCATGCTGAGGTTACATTTTAATCACTTTGCAAAAAAACTTTTCAACACACACTTCTTTACCAGCAGTTTGATATACACCTGACATACAGTTTTAATACATTTGTAACACAAGTATCTTGTATGAATAATGCTGATATTCACAAATGATATATAATTATTTACAAAATTACAGATAGCCAGGATGGCAGTATCTCCTTTCATGACAGATGTTTTGAAGTGCTCAGTAAAAGGGGTTAAAATGTTAAAGGTGTTTATTTGAAAGTATATCTGCATGACACAAGGGGATTTAGTGCTCAAAGGCATGCCGATGCCATGAGTACAATTGTAAGCCATGTAAACTAGTACATTGCCAACTGTAAAAGTAATGGAATCCTGCCCCTTCAGCTTATATTTTAAACTCCCTATCAGGCATTTCCTCTGCAGACTGCATTTTCCTCCAAGAGGTTGCACTGGTACTAAAGCAATTGTGTTAAGAAGTTTAGAGCCCTCACAGAGTGGAAGAAAAACACATGGTTTCCCAAATTGTCCACAACTGGTGATTCTTTGTTTGGAAAGTGGGTAACTGGAGAACGAGTTGCTGAATTAATTTTTGATGTCACTGGAGAAATAGGTACATCCAGCTTGGGAGGGGGTCCCTGCCCATGCTGACCAAATCCTGAGAGGGAGAGAAAATTTGTTCTGTTTCCCTGGAGAATGGAGTCATAATACTGGAGTGCTGTTATATCTGATATAGTGTAGCTTGGAAAGTATTCACAAATTGTGACATCTGAAAAGAATACTGTATAAAAATCTAGTAGGTCTTTTGGAGTCTTCTGTATAGTAATGCCTAGCAGTGGTAAGCCATTTCCTGTTTCTTCTGCATCATCTTCAAAATTTCCACCTCGAATATATGGTCACCAAAGGAAAAAGGTTAGGGGGAAGAAGTTCTCTTTTTCCCAACTGGTAGTTCACAGATTCTGTGGTGTGCACCTCTTATAATATCATGAATAGGGCCCAAACCAATAAGATGTTTAAGGTGTCTGCTTGAAAGGTTATTTGCTTGCCACACTGGAATTTAGTGCATGAAGGCATGCCAATAAAGCAAGTCCCAAGGCTTGCATGAGTCAAGAAAATGTAATATTTAAAATTGTGATTAAAATTCTGTTTAAACAGTGAACTTGCAATTGTAAGGACAAAATAGATAACGTTCTAAAATGACATTTTAAGCTGGTAAAACCTGTGGAAAAATGTACTGTTTAACCTGAAAATTATGGAATTGCATCGCAGAGGCTATTAAGTGTGCTATGAATCCTTCCTGACAGCTACTGTAGAATAACAGTAAGGGGTGCACAGGAAAATCTGGTGTGACGCCCACACATCTGTCCTGTGTATTTCTGAAACTATTCCAAGACATTATGGTTCAATGTCCTCTATGGGAGGTATCTCATTAAACATATCAAACAATTAGAAAGATCTCAAATGTTCCTAACCAAAACAAAAGATCACAGATGAGCAACCAAAAGAAGCTGGAAGCTTTATCTATTTATTCAGTGTCTTATAAACTTTTGAAGGGTGATCTCTGTCTCACTTATCACACCATTAGAGACCCAATTATCCTGAACCTCCTGTATCTCCACAAAAACAATGCCTTCATCAATACTAGAACCAGGGACTTAAATGTTCACCAGCAGATAAGTAAAACATGGTGGAGGGACAGGGTTATAACCCAGCACCTCCCAGACCTCTTGAATAATCTCCCCCTGCATGTTAAACAGTGCAGCTCAATGCCTTGTTCAATACGCTGTAGTAGATTTTAAACAAAACAAAACAAATTTTAGGTAACAAAGAATTAAAGCAAGCTGGAGGGAATTTGTTTAAAGTATGAATTAAATAGAATAAACAACATATGCATGCATATATTACATATATAGACATGCAGACTCAAACATACATCTTGAGTGTCATACATGAAATAGCTATAATTTAAAAGTACAGAACAAGTTTTGTGATGAGTGCCAATGCCATAAAATACATAATTGTGTTAATTCAAGTTCATTAATATTAGAGTATTAGATATTTTAATATCACTCAGCTTTATGTATTTCAGTTTGTTAAAAGCCAGATTAGATGACTAGTTTAAGACCCTGTTCAGCCTCGACCTGGGCCACAAAGCACTACATTGTAAAATGACAAATAAGTAAAGTAAATAAACAAATAATGTAATAAAGTAAATCAAACACAGACATAGAGGACATCATCAGCCTATAAAACATAAATGTGTGAATGGGGGTATTTAAAATCAATCTAGATTACAACTGGAAAAAGTCATAGGTTGACAGTGAAAAAAGAAGGTGGTACTAAATAATATACAGGAGGAGCTAATCAGCATATTTGAAGCAGGAACACATACAGTCTTTCAAAACTTACTCTTTTGTTTCTTTACAAAGAGAACAATCATGTAATGTGGTAATTGATTATGGAGGGAAATGCTATTCCAGTTACCTGGAACAAATGTAAGAAATGATTTTTCACAGGTGACTATGCAAACAAGGGCAAAATAAGTTTAATTAACATGTCGCTGTGGAATGTTTAAGAAGAAGAATTTTGAGCCTTTAACCTATTGCCTAAAGGAGGGGAATATTTATCGCTGAGAAGTTTCAAAGTACGGTATTAGGCAAATAAGATACCCTTGCAGGTCTTGAGAGCCATTTGGCTTTCTTAGTTATGATGCAATGGTGCTCAGTATGGCTGACAAGATAGATAAATCAAAGCATCTTGTTTTCAGTAATTTGAAGTAATGAGATATTTTGACTAGAGAGCAACATTACAATGGGAAAAGCATATCTGAATCTTGAAATGAAGACATAAAGGTAACAGCTTTATGAGCCTCTGTAGTAAGATGTCTGAAAAATGTACAGGCCACCTAGAGCTGAACAATAATTCTAGAGATTACAGAATCTATATTCTGATGACAAGAGAGAGTATATTAGTCAAGTTAAACACCAAGACATCTCCAAAGCCTAAACTTTGGAATATTATTCCCAGTGGGATCAGAAATGTGAGGAATGGAACTTTCGGCTTCTCACTTAGAAGTACCAAACAGCATGACTGAAGATTTAGAAGTACTGATGGATAATTTATTGTGGATGAGTCAGTACCACATAATGGCAAAGTTGTTTTGTTAGTTTGTGGCCACATGAATGCAGCCTTTGTGAGATGAGGTAAACACAATATTGTCAGCATAATTAGAAATTTTAACATTTGGTAGGTCACAAGGAAGACTGTTGACGTACAGTGAGAAACATAGCAGACCTAGAACAGAACCTTCTGGAGTCCATACATTACTGATTCTAGAAGAGGGATAACTGCTTTGTCCTTTACCGTAGAAGGTTGTTTTTGGAGGTAATTCGATAAAACACTGCATTGTATCACAGGATAAATCAAATTCATTTACTTTAAGAAATCATATATTATGATCAACAATATCAAAGACTCTTATATGCTGACAAAAATGGCCATAGTTAAATGTTCCTTTCCATATTTACAAACATGCATGATGATATAAGGAAGAATATAGCAGTCCGAGTACTGTACTTTGTTTGAATTCATGATACTTACTGGTGAGGAAACCATAAGTTTGAATGTATTCGTAAATTTGCTGAAATAACAGCTTTTCTAATATTTTTGTTAAGGGACAGAGGTTAGCTATAAGCCTGTAGTTGAGGTTAATTTTGTTTGAGACCTGAAGGCATGTCTGAAACTTCCAGGGAGAATACCAGTGGTAATTGATACAGTAAAGATATGAGCAGGAGGTTTTGCAGGAATATGAGACTTGGTGTTCAGTAATTTGTGGATAAATAATGAAAAAGTGGACTGAACTGTAATTTGTAACTGAATTCTTCAGTGTGTTTTTCACCCACTTCTTTGCTAGAAACTAACTAAAGCTAAAAAGGGGAAAGTTAAAAGTTTTTGTGCAACGGATGAAGAGGAGTGACATTGTTGGGAATATTCCATAAGCAAAAGACAGCAGAAGGAGAGGAAATAGTAGTAGTAATTATAAGATTTGGACAAAGTAGACAAGTAGTGACTTATGAAATACCTCAGTGCTACAAACAGATTTTATGGACTTCTGGAATTGTTTTGGGCTCTTGAGCTGAAGCAGTTGCTGGGTTCTGAAATGTTCTGCTTTAGGTCAGTTTGATTTGATGTATGCTGTATCTGACCACCCTGTGACCTTCCAAATGTTTAGTACCTAAAATGAACTACATTTAGTGCTGTTAAGGGAATCTTTTTTCCATTCTACCCAGGCTTTCTTTGTTTGATGAGCTCCCTTATAACAGAAGAAGTGCACAGAACATTAAACAATTTGATAGCTCTGGTAGAAGACAGGAAAAAAATTATACTGGACAGAAGTGAGTCAGTTATAGAAAGTAGATAAGGCTGAGCTGGGTTCTTTGCAATTCCAGGTTTGGGGCCAGTCAATTTGAAGAAGTTCATAGTCAAGGAGAGAGTTGAATGTGCTTGAAAAAAGAATAAGGTAGTTAATCTGGGATGAGGTTTGGGATTCTTAAAAGGTCACAGACCTGACATATTCGATTCAACATTTTTTTAGCTTGAATTATTGTTTTCCATTCACTTTAATGGGATGTGAATACATTGGAACCTAGTGGTGATGTGATAAAATTTAATGGAGCAATGCAGGTTTCACAGTTAGTCAAGAATGTGGACTAATGGGAGTCCTTCAATAATTAAGTTACTGATGTTAGGCATGCCGTTTTAATGCCCTCCTCTATCTAAACAGGCAGAACAGAGTATATAATTTCATTCACATTGGCTTAAAGAAAAACTTTCAAAAATTCCAATTTGAGAAAAAAAACCTCAGAGTGAAAAAAAAATCTCAGTTTGCAGTTCAGATATTCAGAATTCTGACACATGAAACGCGCAAACAGGAAAAGTGCATGTGTGCGTGTGTGTGTGTGTGTGTGTGTGTGTGTGTGTGTGTGTGTGTGTGTGTGTGTGTGTGTGTGTGTGTATATGCTTGAGATGCTGTTTGTGAGACAGAAAGAGAAAATTTGGCAACTTGAAAGAGTAGGTTATGACGTGTAGTAGAAGTATAATTAGTTTAGCAGTCCTAGAAACAGAATATGTATGTGTTAAAGAATTTATAATCAAATACTGAATGCTCAAAATAGTAAATATGAAAAAGTGATCTTTTTAGATTGAATCTAAAAATATGAAAAAAAAAATTTGCAGGCAAACATGCCACTTACACCATCCATGTGAAAGGGGGAGGGGTTGCATCTCCCACATCCCCTGCTAACTATATATGTAACTCTGAGTTCACATACAGCAGGGTAAAGGCAAATTCTAAAACCCATTGTACCACAATCTCACACACACAGCAGCCAGTACACTGAAAAACAAGTGAAAAAGATTGTTCGCTCACATGAGCATTTACTCTTACAGATTGCAACCATGTTAGCATGTCAGCACAAGTCCTACCTGATACCTATATTACAGCAATAGCATTGAATGAGCAGTTTTGTTATAATGTTGACATTTTCTGAATATCATTGTCTTCCTCGCTGTTATGCTTATACTTATTACAATTTAGACTACAATGTTACCTGATACAATAAATCACAGGTACCTGTATTGCTCAGGCCTCAGCAATCTTTCAAGTGCTTTTAACTTTCTGAAACTTTATTCTGATATTGGATTCAGCTTAAAACTATCATAAAATAGTAATTTATTATGGGATGTGGTGATTAACTTGGCTTAATATGTATGTTGGACAGGGTTTTATGACATTTTTATAGCTCCCAATAGCTGACCATTGGCTATTCCCAGGTGCCTTTCCTCGCCCACCAGGTCTAGTGAACCTGACTAGCCTGTTCCAAATTAACTTCAACCCATGTTTGGGGCCAATGAGAAGATCAAGTCACCTTGGAGCAGCATCATACTGCTGCTAAGGAATGTCTTCCTAAGGACTCACCTACTATGTGTGCCCATCCCATTCCAGGGTAAGATATGCACTGGGCTACACTGGTGTATCACCCTCACATCTGTTCATCACTTAGCCACAGTCTTGCCTAGTGGACAATACCCCCTGTACATCTCTGACCACCAACGGGGATCAGCCAAGTGTAAGTATGCTGGCACATGCAACTATCCCCCTAAGATGGCGTGCCCATCCTCCAGCCTGTGTCATCAAGCACCTAAGAAACTATTCAAGTCAGCTTGGGCCATATTCAGGGCTTCATCCTGCTAAGTCATCTGTGCAGGTATATTGAACAGGACTTTATGGTGAGTCTGTAAAGTTCTTATAAATAGGCTGCCTCTTGGATGGTTTTCTCCTCTAGTATTGAAGTTATTTTAGTAATCTTTCTGAAGATGTCAGGCAAGTTTTTTTTTTTTTTTTTTTTTTTTTTTTTGCATTACTTTATTGGTATACACAGGATTTGGATAAGACTTATTTTTTAGTTTTACTGGTTAAGAAGGATTGGGTCCATATTGCTATTTTATGAATGATCGTTGCAGTTTTATTTTAATACTGTGTTGCATTGATAGCATTTATTTTTTCTTAAATGGCATTCGGATTCATTATCTAGGGTACTGGTTTAGGTAGGGGTAGTTGTTTTCAGCAGAGAATTTAGTGCATGCAGTTTTTATGCATTATTATTATTTTAATTTTGCTTGATGCAATACTAAGACAGTGTTTTAGATTAAGAGGTCTGGTTTGTTGATGGATGTTTGATTACATGCATGGGATGTACACAAGTAAAAATATTTACATCCTCTGGCAAATTCATGGATTTATATAATCATGATGTGGGTATGCAACCAATCACAGTAACTCATACTTATTTACATCAATAATTAAAACTGAAGCTTACTACTGTGTGAAGTACTTACCACCAAAGTGTGTGTGTCATCAGCCGTTCCTCACTATTCTAACCATGTACGCAGTCACAGTAAATCAGCCTCATCTACACAAAAAACAATACACTTCATACAACTAAACACAAAAGAGCACAACCTCCAGTAAAAGAACTGCAGCCACATAAATCAAACAGCTAGAAATGAAATTAAAAATAAATCAAAGACAAACGTTAAAGCTATAAAATGGGAAATCTCAACTGCAACCTGACAAAAAGGCATTATATGAGTAACAGACCTGAATCCAAAAATCCACGTCATATATGACTGAAACTAAACTATAAAATGAAGAAATATTAATACAGTGCCAACTACACTATTAATACTTTACCACAGAATCGCCAGATACGTTAAAATCAACCTCAGAACTAGAGTAGAAAACCACCTGTGAACCAATCTATTCATAAAATGACATAAACTAAATAAAGAACTAGTAGACACAACTTGATAACTACATCCCATTGAAATCAATGGGAGACAGTAAACCAAACTAAAAATACAGAAAAAAATAAATAAATGCAATATGTGGATGGCTGCTTTAGCACAAATCACAGATTTTGTACCGTAGTATTGGGAAATATGTACTCAAAAATGCTTTCTATATACTTTTCCCCTGCTGTCCGCTAGTCATCAGGTCTCTTGTGATTGAAAAGGTCCATTTGTTCTCTTCCATAAAAGACAGTCTTAGGAGGCTGTAATCCAGATAGCCATCATGATTATTATTTTTACAGACTTATCTCCTGATCCCTCTGGTAGCTTGATACTGCACATACCCATAGTACCACATAAGTGACCCATGGGGAACTCCATGCGTGTATCAATTCACTGATTGGTCATACATTTCTTAAATTCCTCTGATGCATGCTGGGCATCTGCTTGTGCTGCCTGCTAGCCATATAATGGCTGGGCTGCCTCCCTCCCTCCAGGATGGGCAAGTTGCCATTAGACACTCATTTATACCCTCTCTTGATGATGTCTCCAATCTTTGGGATTCTTCTCAACCTCAGGATAAATAAGTTGCTGTCAAGGCTTCATCCTTCTACTCTACAGAGCCAGAAGTCTTAACAAAATCCATTCCATAAATCTAAAAAATGTTTAGTTTCTCATACAGCTACCAGCAGACTGCTGTTATCTGTCTCGGTCTAAATATTTCCATATATATATGTATATATGAGTCCACTACCAAATTTCGAAATTTCAGAACATTGAACCTCTGATTACTGAAGCCCAGAGGATCAAGGTTTTGAAATATCGAAACTAAAAATATATATATCCAAAATTTTAAAAGTGATAATTTCACATTTTTGCAGTGGGGCAAGCTGCCCTGCACCCCCATATCCCCTGCTACTTAAATATACCAACTCCACGATCACACTACAGTGAAGAGAATGGTAACATTCCTGTTCCTCAGTATACAGCGATCGCTACTGACAAATTTCGATATCTCAAAACCTGGATCCTCTGGGTTTTGGTAATCAGAGGTCTGATGTTTTGAAATTTTGAAATTTGTTAGTGGACCCGTGCATAGCTATATATATATATATATATATATATATATATATATATATATATATATATATATATATATTTACACACATACACACTCACACACACACTTATACACATATAGATAGATAGGCTATATACAGTTTAATGAACTGCAGTACACTGAATTTCATTATGATGGAAAACATTTCAGCAAACCATATTTACTGAGACTATACAGACCCCTGCATCCCCCACATCTCCTGCTAATTAAATATACTAACTCTGAGATTGTACTACAGTGGAGAAAGGGCATATTCATCTCATACTGAAAAAGTCAGTACTGTTTGGTCAGCCAATTTTCTATCAGCTGTACCAGCTTTTACATCCATCATAAAAAGACACATCAATGAAACTTCTGGTGCTTAACAACTGAATCTACCTTAAATGGTCAATACAGAAGATGGCAGGGGACCATTTGACTCTTCAATGGTTACTGTGCCAAATTGTTATCACTGATGCCAAAGTAACTGTGTTCTGCACCACATATAGGTTGTACACAACCCTTTCTGAACAGCCACTGCATCTGAGGGGAAAGGGTAATACTATACAGTTGTACAAGCTACTATTATCGAAACCCATCCATCCACAACCCTTTTTCCCATTTTTGCACATGAGCTCAGGATATCACTTCAGCAGTGACAATAATCTAGAGCCAAGTTTTAAAAGATGCTGAACAGAAATGGAGCAATAACTGGGACACACAGCACCATGAGCTAATATCTCACTTTTAATAACTGGGTTACACCAGGAAACAGAGTACAAATGCATTGACCCTGACCTAATGCAATTTTGGTTTAAATCCGTTGGTCAGGAATACTGATGAATGCCTTTGTAAGATCAAGTTAAAGTGTATGAAAAAACATAAGCCCTTGTTCAGGGCAGCTGTAACCTCCTCCGAAAAGAAAAACAAACTTGGAATGCATGGTCTTCTCTTGATAATTCTGCACTGGGTCATATCTATAAGCATATTGTCCTTGACCTTCTGAACAAGCTTCATAATGATCGTTGCAAAGGATATGGTGAGACTGATAAGTCTGTAGTTTCCAGGTCAGCTGTATATCCCTTACTTGTATATAAACACAACTGTTGCTTCCTGCCATAGTTTGGGGACAAAACTTGGCAGTTAGCATAGAGGACAAAAGCTCTGAACTATTAAGGAACAGTTTCCTGTGCACAGGGTACAGGATTTGACCCCTTCTATCTTCAGTTGCCAACTAGGTGACTCTAAACAAGTGCTCTTGGGTTGCACTTGAAAATGGACAATTATACCCATTCAGCTTACCCAGTCAACAAATACATTAAAAAATGAAGGAGCTGTGAAGGGGGCTTACAGGCTGTATCTTACAGCACTAATGAAACTATCTGGGATGTTATTAGGGCCCATGGGAACTAGTGTTTGTAATATTGTACAAGGCTGATTCATTTTGATCATAATGTATGACTGACTGAATGTTTGGGAGGGGGGGTGGTCACCTTCTGAGTCTAGTATAGCAGTGGCTCTTACATCTGCTAGGATCCTAGAGCTGGAGCTGTACTTGCCATAAACGAATACCTCATGCTTTGAAGTAATACAGCACCACTGATTTCCAGGGCACTACAATCTTCAGTATTATCTCAGTTTCCTTCATTTTGCTATTCTAGTTTCAAGCTCAAGTTCACAAGCAAATTCAAATGTATTTAAGTATTTACACCTAATCATCAAATACAATATACAAAACAGAGATACATCTAAAAATACTATAAATGTAGCAGATCAATAAAAAACAAAAGGTGTAGCAATACAGTTCAACGAATAAATCAAAAAGTATCGCAATAATCAATGGAATGTCTCACTCTCGGCTTACTTTATTGCAAAAATGTATACATAAAACTTAGATTAAGTGCTTTCATCCTACAAACAGCAAGGGCTTCATCAGAATCAGTTAAAACCCAGACAACCAGAGTATAAATACCTAATAAAATGTCAATTAAACAAATCATTTGTAGATTTAAAGGCACATTGACCAAGAAAAACTACTGAACAGCTAAACTTGAAACACAATTACAAAACTACATAGTACAACCACATTCAGATAAAACTGGCCCTAAAATTTAAAATGAGTTGGTGTGAAATGTTTTCATTAATGCCAGGTGGGGAGGTGTGCAACCTCAATTGCTATTTCACTTTGATCTTTTCTAATAAAAACTTAAAATCACCAACTTTGGGACTGATTCTAACATGTTCAAGAATAGCAAATTTAAATGTACGACAACTTCAATTATCTTTGAGATGTTTAAATAAAGCATTATTAATATTACATTGTCTCATCTCATATGTATGTTTGTAAATCTGTCTCCTTAATGCTCTCTCGGTTTTCCCACATAAAAAGTGGGGCATCCCGTGTATTTGGCCAGGTAAATAACTCCCTTAGACTGGCAATTTCCTTTAATAAAATAAACTTTGAAACAAATGTAATTTTCTAATATCATACTGTCACATTCCAGAATCATTGAACATTGACTACATGATTCACATTTTGTAGTGCCCTTTTTGTGTGTCATAGTGTTAGTTTTATTTATTTCAAATCTTTGCTTAATATTAGACCCTGTTTTATACACAAAAGCAGGAATGTTCCCTAACAGGTAATACATTTCAGAATTACCCTTAAGAATATTCCATTTTTCCTTAAAAATATATTTAATTTCTTTAGCTTTTGGCCCATACTCTAAAATCAAGGCCCTCTGAAAATTAACATTTCCACTAACCTTCCCAGAATTAATTAAACCAGTCTCTAACAGGGGTTTGTACTTCTTACCCCATTGGGTCTGTACATACTGCCTGATATCATCGACTAAAGCAGCTGGGTAACCTCTACCTAAAACATATTAGCTATAACGTCGAACTCTTTAACAATGTCCTCAAAAACTGAAGTCATCCTAGCTGCCCTTATAAATAGGCCTTTAACAGTACTTTTTTTTCTGAGTGAAGGGGTGATTGCTGGAAAATTCTAGCAACAAATTGCTATAAGTTGGTTTCCTATACGCCTTTAATTTAAATCCATGACCTGTATTGTAAATCATTGTATCTAAGTAGTGAATGTTCACCTTATTTGAGCTGTGTGTAAATTTTAAAAAGGATGATGTGCTGTTAATATAATCAGTAAATCTACCAATACCTTGGTCTGAACCTTTCCATAAAAAAAACATATCATCCAAAAATCTAACATACAGTTGAATGCCTTTAAGAAATTCACTTCCAAAGATACAATTGGATTCCTATTTGAGGAGCACTAAATTGGCATAAATAGTGGTGCAAGAACCATTCATATCCACTCCTTTAACTTGTTTATAGTACTCTCCCTCAAAAAAATGTCATTATTGTCTAAGACTAAAGACATGAGGTCCAAAATCAAGTTGATCCTATCATTATCAAATGATGTAAGTCTAACTAGGCTGTTATGAAAATATTTAATTTCCTCATCTTTAGGTATTGAAGTGAACAGGTCCACAATGTCAATAGTCAAGAAGGTAATAAATATACTGAGACCAGAGATGACCCTTCATAAATGTAACAGAAATAACAATTAAAACACAAGTGCATTACAGGTATGAAAAGTAGTTTTGGAAGAAGCACTGTATGGATCAGTTTGGCTTGTCTCTGTTGCCATGTACTGCTTTCACGATATGATATTCAAAAAAGCTAGTGAGTCTTTGTTGTAAAACTTCTCGAATACATGTCAAAGATGAGAATTTGATAAAAGATGGCATCAAGGAACATGTTGTCACTTTCAATGGTTACTTTTACTGCTTCTCTTTGTGAAATCAGTCAACTTCTGTCCTGAAAGACTTATGTTTCCCAGGGTATTTGCCTTTATCTCAAGGGGATTAAGGTATAATCTTGAGCTGTAGGGCCACTTCTAGATAGCAGAAAAGGGGTTCTGTATGGCAGTCCCAGCAACAAATAACAGGGAACCAAAAAAAAACACTATTATATAATTGTCTGAATATTGCAAGAGATTATTGATCCTACAGTGCTCTTTATAAAAGAAAAATGAGAAAGTACAATGTTCCCAAGCACGTTTGAAGTACTACAGTTCTAGTTTAGGGACTGAAAACTCAGTGATGTCAGAGAAGTCCATTAAGTTCTGTAAAGGATGACAGCTATAGTGTTAACACATACAGTTGAAGTTCAATGACACACTATAAACAGTCACTAGTATTCAACAGAATGAGCATGCGTTTTTCTATGAACAATTACAAATAGAGACAAATGCAATTATGGAATTATTGTATAAACAAAAACTTAAAAAGTCAAAATTATAGTTAAAATCTATAGGATATTAAAATGCAGTATATATACACTGCATTTTAAGCTCATTCGTAGAGAAAAGTAAAATTACACAAGCATTGCATAACCAAAAACTTTTAAACAGTCAAACTTACACTTAAAATGTATAAGACAAAAAACATAGTACACATTACTCTGCTTTTTTAACACCTTTATTGAATTATCACTTAAGACGTAGGCAAGCATAAATTTATATAAAAGAAAACAAACTATGTTAACATGTTCAGAATTACAAACATTATAGATAATTTATATTTTTTATATAATTATCATCATTCCAACATTACAGACATTGATCAATTCCTGTCTTCTCTTTAACCTCACTACTCTTCCAAAACATTATTTTGCATGTATTGATTCCACAGATTCCATGTTTTACTATGTAATTTGCTCCTATCCTTTTCTACAAATCCCACATCCATTTCTTTTATCTCTGTTACAATATTTACTACTTCAAATACAGTTGGTTTAGACTATAATTTCCATTTTCTAGTAACTGCTTTTTTGACAGCCACCAGAATTATACTTAGTAAAGCCTTACAATGTCTAGCCAATTCAGATACTGTATCCCAGCTAAAAAAAAATCACTTCTGGCGGCCGCGGTGGTGCAGCAGTTAGTCTTGTCGCCTCACAGCAAGAGGTTCTCCGGTTCAATTTTCGGCAGGGGTGCCTTCTGTGTGGAGTCTGCATGTCCTCCCTGTAGTCGCATGGGTTTCCTCCAGGTGTTCAGGTTTCCTCCCACATCCCAAAGACATGCTGTAGGTGGATTGGACACTAAATTAGCCCTAGGCGTGAGTGTGTGCATGTGTGTGCCTTCTGTGGAAGGTTGGGTGCCGGGCTGGCAACTCGACACCGTAAATCTCCACTGCCAGTCATGAGCGGACAGGTAATCCACTGTGGCGACCCCTAACCGGGAAAAAAACAAAAGAAGAAGAAGTTACACCCATTTTTTCACCCAGTATTTCTGACAGAATACTCTGTAGGGAGTTTTTAAAGTCTGCCAACTCATTACATTTCCAAAACATATGTTCCCAGTTACCTATTTCTTCCCTGTCACACTACCACCATTTGCCATCTACCGGAAGAAAAATTCTTTGGATAATTCTTTGGGGTATAAAAATTCCAATGCAAACATTTCCAAGAAAAATCTTAAATCTTCTAGACTTTGATGCATATTTAGGATCCATACATATGTCCTCCCATTATTTCATTGTGAATTCCTTATTCAATTGCTCTCTTTCCCAATCTTTTATAACTCACATCAATCTGCAATTTTAAGTTCATTAACAGAAAGCTAATCCACCATTAACTCACTTGATAAAAATGTATCAGATAAAAATAGCACACATAATGTATGTTACAAGCTTAACTAAACAATGCTAAATAAACCCTGCTGTCCTAATTTCAAAAAAAAAAAAAAAACTGAGAGTAGTTTGGAATACTTCTGTCTTAAGCTGTCAAAACACTTATAAACATAACACATATTCCAGCGTGTCAGTTCTACTAAGTTATATATAACCTTTGCACACTGAAGGCTAGTGCAGTCTGAAAAGAAAAATGGCCTTACTTCTTGACGTAGGTAAAGGCTTTCAAACTAGTTAATATCAGTATAAATTTCTGAACTGCATTTCCTTAAATCTGCTACACAGATTGTACGGTAAATTATTTAAAGGTGCTGAAAACTTTACTGTAAGTACTTGTGAATCGCTAGCTCATTGACACTACTGGGTCAATAAATAGTGTAACTAAGAAAATTAATAAATAAAAGATCATCCCATGACTTCTCAGTAGGAAACTACAGCATGAGGATATTTTCCTGACTGAAAACCTATTTGATAATAAAAAAAAAAAATTAATTCAGCTCACATTTAACCCCTTAAAACAACAGACATGGTGCTTTTTAAAATTACTTTCCTTTCAAAGAATCTGTTTTTTTTTTTTTGTTTTTTTTTTATACTATATAACATGCAGACTTTTGAAGAGACAATTACTAAACTTATGCTGAGTTCTCCTGAATGATCAAAACACTGATTTTGGGAACACTCATCCCTTAAAAACAAACCTCACTTTGTACTACATGCAGTGTGAGTTTTAAATAAAATGTATGTATTATTTCTTCTCCTGTACATTGCATCAGCAAATACGATGGGTTTATATTAAGGTTTCTGCCTCACAGTTCTAGGGTTAGGCATTCAGTCCTCACATTTGATCAGTGTTGGCAGGAATGTACATGCTCTACAGATATTTGTGGGGATTTCTATAGAAATTTCTGCTTTCTTTCACCTTACAAAAATCTGGTGGCTAACTGGCTGCACTAAACCACTCATACATACTATATTTATCCTTTGGTGGCTTGGGGCACACCTAAAAGACTCCAAAAAGCACAATTTAATTTATCTGGCTAACAAAGTAAGTTACTTTCTCTTGAATACACACAGTCTTAATGAAGCATAACCAAAGTGTGGGAATGTGAACAGGATTGTTAGCCTTTGAGGGTAAGCACATCCATGACCTTCACGGTGAGCTCCTTTGTGGACATGTGCTTAGACACAAGGGTCAAGATTTACTGTTTAGCATAGGAGGAGTTATTAAAGGTGTCATTAAAAGAAATCTCCATTCAAAAATGTACATTTTTTATTTAGTCCTGTGTTTATGTAAAGATTAAGGCTTCAATATTTAATATTACTTTTACTTATTCTACAAAATGACTGCAATGGGTTAGACACTATACCAAATATGGGATTTCATCTTGACTAACTGAAATCTAAAGTAACAAAAACCTTCTCTGGAGATGGAAATTTTCTAAGTTCCTTACATAGGAATATACAATAAGACCACAAATACTGAATAACACAAAAAAATGTCTAGAGCCACAGCTTTTGCTGCTGAAATAAACTTTACTGATGGTTCTCCTCAGCTTTGTGCCTTCAAGGAATAATTTTACACCATTAAGCAGTCATTTAAATACAAGTGCCACCTATAACCAATTTGCCAACTACCTTGTCATGACTTATTACAGGCCATACGTTATTTACCAAATTCCTTAAACTATTTGAAAAAGGGAAAAATTTGGTTACAAAGTAAATTTATTTTTCATTTTCTTTTTGTCCCTCTTACTGAGTGTATTATTTATTTTCTCCCCTCAGTGTGACCCCATTTCTCATTTACTTCTCTGACTTATCCTTTTTTAACTCTTCATTTTTTGTGTGTTCCTTATATAGCAAGCCAGATCAGCTACCGTCTCCTAATGGCTGAGAATGCATCAGTCCATAATTCACAGGACCCTGGGGTCCTATCTAATACAATCTGTAGCATTACTCTATCTACCACTGTGTCACCTAAAAGAGGGCTAGCTGGCTACTGGACAAGGAAAGACCCAGCCTTCTCCTGTTTACCTTGATATTTATGTTGTTGGTCTTATATCATTTTCCACCTTTTTCTCTCGTACTGAAGCTTAAAAATACTTACACTTCTGATCTAATTCCATGAGAAGACTTCTGACTCACAAGCAATCCAGTAATTTAAAAGAAAGGAACTGTCACTTCTCCATTTTGGGTCCATGAGTCTGGGACTCCTCATCTACTTATTTGATACAGAACACTGATCCAAGAGGACTATTTTCAGAGGTTGCCCAGGATTACAAAGATGATATGTAAGACACAGCATTCATTGCAAACATCAAGTCAAAACACAGTAGTTATTATAAATGTTGAAAATAATCAAACATAGTTATTTACAAATGTTGTAAAGTCATCAAAACAATAGGTGTCAAAGATACTGAGAAAAAAACAGAGAAAGGTAGGAAAGCTATGAGAAGACTGTCAACAGCATTCTTATAAGCAATTACAACTTTTACATTAGAAACAGTAAAAACTGGAATGTCCTATTTTACAATATATTCAGAAGTTACTATAAAGGGAGGGGTTAGATGCTAAAGGAAAGACTGGCTTGGAGAAGAAATAAATGAAGCAGGGATAAGTACAGGATGGAGATGCGTGACTAGTTAAGAGATAACTATAATGAATATGAAGGTGTTTGTATCATAAAAAGAGATACTGACAGCATAACTATCTGGAATTTTGTAAATAATTATATGTCATTTGTGAATATCAACATAATCCATATAAGATGCTTGTGTTACAACTGTATTAGAACTGTAGGTCATGTGTATATCAAATGTATTTGTACAAACGTGTGCTAAAAAAGTATTTTATAAAGTGCTTGTGCTTAAGACATAACCACAGTGTGCCCAACTGGAATAGAACAGAAATGTACATGCACTATTGTAACTGTCTAAATGTATATATTTTAACAATGGAAACTGTAATACAGGAGGTTAACTTCAGAAAAATAGCTGAAATTAAATTACTTTATGGATATGTAATAAAAGATGGTATCTTTTAGTTTTAAGGCAGCTGGGGACATAATGTCTGTGCTGAGAAACTTTCTGTGTTGTCTTCGGAGTGAACTAATTACTACCTCTGAAAGTATGAAGGAATGAAATTGTTTTATGACTTCTACATCTGACAAAGATCTGAGGTCTATGTGTTTTCACAGGTAGATGCTAAATACGGCCAAGCATCCAGCATTTGGGTTTCACCTAGGATAGAGGCAGATGACAAGAAATGATGTCATTCTGCAAGCTATCCCAGCAGTAATATTTGAGATATTAATTTAAGAACTCTTTTAGAGAGACAGAGCATTCTGTATTCTGTCTTGGACTTGACAAGATTCATTCACCACATCTGCCTTGCTCTGATTAAGTAAGTCAGCTAGGGTATAGTAATTCTCTTAGATTCAGTCAGGAATATAGTGAAGCTTAGTTTAGATATTTTTCTTTGTTTATCTGAGACTGTTCTGAAATGTTGTTTTAAATATTTCCTGTGGTTTTGAACTCCGGTGTCGTTGTGAATATATATTTAGTATTTTGGTGAAGAAGAAGTGGGATTGTCAAAAAGATGAAGAAAGCAGACACGAGTATAAAGAGATGAGGTGCATGGCAAAGAAACAGGTGGCGAAGGCTAAGGATAAGGCATATGAAGAGTTGTATAAAAGGTTGGACACTAAGGAAGGAGAAAAGGACCTGTACCAATTGGCTAGACAGAGGGATCAAGCTAGTAAAGATGTGCAGCAGGTAAGGGTGATAAAGGATAATGAGGGACACGTACTCACAAGTGAGGAGAGTGTGTTGAGCAGATGGAAAGAGTACTTTGAGGGGTTGATGAATGAAGAGAATGAGAGGGAGAGAAGGTTGGATGATGTGTGGATAGTGAATCATGAAGTGCAGTGGATTAGCAAGGAGGAATTAAGGATAGCTATGAAGAGGATGAAGAATGGAAAGGCTGTTGGTCCAGATGACATACCTGTGGAAGCATGGAGATGTTTAGGTAAAATGTCAGTGGAGTTTTTAACTAGATTATTTAATGAAATCTTGGAAAGTGAGGGGATGCCTGAGGAATGGAGAAAAAGTGTTTTGGTACCGATTTTTTAAGAATAAGGGTGATGTGCAGAGCTGTAGTAACTACACAGGGATTAAACTGATCAGTCACAGCATAAAGTTATGGGAAAGAGTAGTGGAAGCTAGGTTAAGAAGGGAGGTGATGATTAGTGATCAGCAGTATGGTTTCATGCCAGGAAAGAGAACTACAGATGCGGTTTGCTCTGACAGTGTTGATGGAGAGGTACAGAGAAGGTCAGAAGGAGTTGCATTGTGTCTTTGTGGATTTAGAGAAAGCATATGACAGGGTGCCTAGAGAGGAGTTGTTGTATTCTATGAGGAAGTCGGGAGTGTCAGAGAAGTATGTAAGAGTGGTACAAAATATGTACAAGGGTAGTGTGACAGTGGTGATGTCTGCGGTGGGAGTGATGGATGCGTTTAAGGTGGAGGTGGGATTACATCAAGGATCAGCTCTGAGCTCTTTCTTATTTGCAATGGTGATGGACAGGTTGACAGATGAGATCAGACAGGAGCCCCCGTGGGTTATGATGTTTGCAGATGACATTGTGATCTGTAGTGAGAGTAGGGAACAGGTGGAGGAGACCCTGGAGAGGTGGAGATATGCTCTAGAGAGAAGAGGAATGAAGGTCAGCAGGACTAAGACAGAATATATGTGAGTGAATGAGAGGGAGGATAGAGGAATGGTGAGGATGCAGGGAGTAGAGGTGGCGAAGGTGAATGAGTTTAAGTACTTGGGATCAACAGTTCAGAGTAATGATGAGTGTGGAAGAGAGGTGAAGAAAAGAGTACAGGCAGGATGGAGTGGGTGGAGAAGAGTGTCAGGAGTGATTTGTGACAGACAAGTACCAGTAAGAGTGAAAGGGAAGGTCTACAAGAGGGTAGTGAGACCAGCTATGTTATATAGGTTGGAGACAGTGGCATTGACAAAAAGGCAGGCATCAGAGCTTGATGTGGCAGAGTTGAAGATGTTACGATTTGCACTGGGTGTGACGAGGATGGACAGGATTAGGAATAAGTATATTATACGCTCAGCCCAGGTTGGAAGGTTTGGAGACAAAGCCAGAGAGGCAAGATTACATTGGTTTGGACATGTGCTGAGAAGGGATGCAGAGTATATTGGGAAAAAGATGCTAAGGATGAAGCTGCCAGATAACAGGAAAAGAGGGAGGCCTAAGATAAGGTTTATGGATGTGGTGAGAGAGGACATGCAGGTGGTTGGTGTGACAGAGCAAGTTGCAGAGGACAGGAAGAAATGGAAACAGTTGATCTGCTGTGGCAACCCCTAATGGGAGCAGCCGAAAGAAGAAGAAGAAGAAGAAGATTTTGTTGTTCTTTTATTATTTATTATAAAATATATTTAAACATTTCATTGTGGCTGATTTGAGTAGAGATATTTAAGCTTTGAGAGTACTTGCATATTTATTTGGTGATACTGTGTGGGCCATTCCTAATAGCCTTGCTCATGGTCAAACTACCATTGTATTAATATCAATATTACACAGTAAGATTCAACACCCTTTGTTAAGGGCCTTAAATTAGGTGATAAGGAGTTGGCTAATGGCAGTGATAACTACCTTATAGTCTGGGCAAAAGGGAGCATAGCTAGAAAATCTGTGCCAGCCTTTTCCATGTGTGTGTGTGTGTGTGCGTGTGTGTGTGTGTGTGTGTGTGTGTGTGTGTGTGTGTGTGTGTGTGTGCGCGTGCATATGTGTGCGTGTGTGTGTGTGTGTGTGTGTGTGTGTGTATGTGTGTAAATCAAACCTCAAAGAGTGTGTGTTAGCTACTTGGGCAGGGACATGAAGCACTGGTTGAAGAGAGGTGGTGCTGGAGGTCTTGGCTTGGCTAGTCAGCGGAGATCTCAACTCTATAGTTGTGTCGGTTGCTCTTAGGGGAAATTGTACTTCATGCAGAGAGCTGCATCTGGAAATACTGTGGGTGTACCTGTCATCCTCCCAGTGTACTTCTCCCACTATTGCCAGTGGTGAGGATTGAGGCTCCTTGATTACTGGCCAGTGGTGTGATGTCACATTATCGGTTGGCAGTTGTGGGATGTCCACATATTGAGATTCAGTGGTGTGGATATTGAACTCCTGTGGCCTGTAAACAGTGGTCACTAAAGAAGGTGTTTGTACTCTATGGCAGACATTCAGAGTTTCATAGCACAATAGTTTTACTTATTTTGTGTTAGCTTAGTTAGAGAGAGCAGGCAAGGATGTCAGGAGAGGAGTATGGCAATCTGACAAGGAGCCAGTTGGCTGAGATGTGCCAAGACAAAGGATTGGTGCATGCCAACCTGTCTAAAGCAGAAATGATTGCAGCCTTAACCACAGCTGCATCAAAGACCAGCAACCAGGAGAACAACCAGACTGGCCTTGGGGATGTACAACTCTTAGAAAATGGGCAGTTCAATTTTACCTCAGAGGATTTAAAAATCTGTCTGAAGTTAAAGAGATCTGAACTGGAGGCCAAATGGTTGGAACTAGAATCAGCAGAGAGACTGTGGCATTTGCAGGCTGAAGAAAAGGAGAAACAGATGGCATCAAAATCAGCAGAGAGGCAGAAGCAACACGAAAAGGAGATGCTGACTGTTCGCCAGGGTCATGGAGGTAATGGGGAAGGGAGTAACCGAACCGCAGAAGCAATAAAGGTTAGTAAATGTCTTCCACAATTTACAGAGGATGATCATTTTGATAGTTTTATTCATATGTTTGAAAGGGTACAGTTCCTAGCCCCCTTACTCCATGGTAAAGCTGTAACAGCTGTTTCTAAATTGCCTGATACTGATTGCTTAATTTATAATACAGTTAAAAATAGTTTACTAGAGTGTTTTAAGTTAACATCTGAAACTTACAGAAAAAGTTTCATGAGCAAAGATGCAAGGCAGATGAAAGTGTGTGTGAATATATTGCTGAACTAAGCACTTATTTTCATAAGTGGGTGAGTGGGTGTCAGGTCACCACTTTTGAAGGGCTGACAGAACTTTTGGTGAGAGAACAAGCCCTTAGCACTTTGCTGAGGACATGAGAATCTGGTTGACAGATAGGGACTGCACTACTGCAGATGAGTTGGGGAAAAAGGAAGAACTACACCTAACAAGCAGGGCATCACTGCACAGGAAAGGGATACCCAGTGATGCAAATAGGTCTAAGGGAATGCATGGTGTCATCCTAAACCACCCCAACAGGGTCCACCAGTAGCAGGGGAAGCCACTAGTTCAGGTACATGGCCAGGATCAAGGGTTAAATGCTTTAAATGTTACCACTGGGGCCATGTAGCATATAGATGTCCATGGAGGCAAGGTGGGAACAAAAGGCTGGAGAGCCAGCAAGTGGGAATGACAGAATGCCAGCAGTAAGTTGTCTGGAGACAACAAGGGTTCCAAACTACCACAAGAGGTGATATCCTATCTTAGTAGATGGGAAACAGGCCACTGCTAAGAGAGACACAGCCTCTGACCTAACCATTGTGAAGCCTGCAATAGTTAAAGAGGAACACTTCTTGCTTGGGCACTCTACTCCAGTCAGAGCGTTAGGAGGGACCCCATTCCATATACCTTTGGCTAGGGTTCACCTTCACTGGGGGAGGGTGGAAAAGGAAGCAAGCAAGTAGCTGTATTTGTGGATATCCCTGCAGATGTCCTGGTAGGGAATGAGTTTTATAATGCAGTACCTTGTGTGCATGCAGTTATACCCAGTCAGGCCTGGAGAAAAGCATGTGGGTCTGGTAGCCTAGGGGGGACCCTGACAGACCGCACAATTGAAGCCAGGATTGGTGAGGTGGCTACTTCAGGGAGGGAGCTATCCTGTAGCAATGAGACTGAATGTGAGCCACAGCTGCTTGTCAGTACTGATTTTCCCTTGGACAGAGTAACTGCAAGGGCAGAGGTGAGTAGTTGTACCCAGGCTGAAATTGTGACACTGCTGTCAAAGGACACCAGACTTGATGTCAAAGGGGAGCTGGGAAGAGTTACAAAGACAGATTTGAGACAGGCTCAGCTCTCAGATCCTACATTACAAGGCTTGAGGAAGGTAGCCAGGGAGGTGCATGATTCATAAGGAAAGGGGAATCTGTATATTGGGACAAAGGGTTACTGTATAGAGAGTGAACCCTGAAGGAGGGCTAGAGGGTGAGAGAATACAGCAGTTGGTAGTGTCTAGAGCTTACAGTCTGGCATTTCTAGCCATAGCCTATGATATTTCCTTTGCAGGTCATATGGGCATAAAGCATACCAAGAGACGTATTATGCAGAACTTTTATTGGCTTGGGATTTCCAGGGATGTAACAGGGTACTACAGGACCTGGGAGAAGTGCCAAAAGGTAGGCTTACCTTATAGTCTAGGCAAAAGAGGCATAGCTAGTAAACCTGTGCCAGCCTTTCCCAGGTGTGTGTGTGTGTGTGTGTGTGTGTGTGTGTGTGTGTGTGTGTGTGTGTGTGTGTGTGTGTGTGTGTGTGTGTGTCCACTGTTCCAGTAATGAGGATTGGGGCTCCTTGATTACTGGTCCAGTGGTGGGATGTCACAGTTTGTTTTATGGATTAGCAATAATAATATAATTGTCAGATTACTTACCATTTTAGTAGCATTATTTCTGGTCTTCTTGAATAGTTGTATATTTTATTTTAGAAGGTGAAGAATAAGTTGCAGTGGTCTGTGATTATATTATACTAGTATTCTAAAGCATCTGCAGTGTACTACCTTGAATAGGTATTCTCTTAGTTCAGACCAAAATGTGGTGTAAGATTTAATTGACTTAATTGTTATAGGGATAAAGTGCCATGTTTTAGAAGCAATGATTCTCACCTTAAAAGAGCTGAATGTAAATGCTTTTTTCTTACTCTCCTATCACATGCAGCTTATGCTTAGGCAGATTGCTAGAATTATTTGGTACACTGTTTTAAATTTCAGATATCTAAATAGTATAGTTGCCTTTTATTCCTTAATGAAATGTCATTGTTTGAATCTGTACTGAATTTGTCCATAGGTACTTTTATTTGTACACACTGTTAACTGCTGGATTCATGTGTTGTTTTGGCAGTGGCTGAATTAGGTTATATATATAAACCAATTTTCCCAATTAGCATAAATTATATTAATAAAAAATAAGGACTAGCATACTGATGTGACGTTTTTCAGTCTGTTCATCTTTTCTCCCATAATGCATTCTTGTACTGCCGTAATATAGCATGTTAAATCTGAACCAGATGTTAATACCAGGAACTATGACAAATCTTATTGTAAATGTGATCCCCATGCAATGGCCCAGTAATCAAGAAGCCTTAATCCTCACCATTAACACCAGTGAAGGATGTGCACATTGGAGGATAACAAGTACACACACAGTAAAGTACGATTTGCCTTAAGAGCACACAGAGATGTCATTCAGTCTGGGATTGGTTTCTCCCCATCTTTCCAGATCCCAAATAAGACTCCTCACTGGCACAGCTATAGGGTTCAGGTCTCAGCTGAGTAGTCAAGTCAAAACCTCAACTACCCTCTCTGTCCAACCAGTGCTTTGTGTCCCTGCCCAAGTAGCTGACACACACACACGCACGCGCACACACACACACACACACACGCATACACACAGACACACACACACACACACACACACACACACACACACACACACACACACACACACACACTTTGAGATTTGATTTATATACACACAGACACTCCTGGGGAAGGCTCACACAGGTTCACTAGCTATGCCCCCTACTGCCCAGGCTATAAGGTAGTAATCACTGCCACCAACTACTCTTAAAAGCTACTCTAAAGGCCCTTACCAAAGGGTGTCCAATTCTACTGTGCAATGTTATTATTATCCAAATGGTAAGTGTGACTGAGACCTGAACGCTATTTAGGAGTGGCTTGTACAGTATCACCAAATACATGCAAGTACTAAGAACATAAATATCTCTACACAAAACAGCCAGAGTTAAAAGGTTTAAAAATATTTAATAATAAACAATAAAAACACAAGACAATACTTATTAACTCAACACAGAGACAATAGAGAGTTCGGAAATCACAGGAAATACTTCAAAACAACATTGTAGGACAGTCTCACATAAATATAGAAAACATCTACACTAATCTGGCTATATTCCTATCTATCTCTAAGAGAAATACTAAGATCTAAGTCTTACTTACAGAGCAAAGCAAGTTCTGATGAGTTGTCAGCTTCAGAACAAAATACAAAATGCCCTCTCTTTCTCTTGGAGATAGTTTTTAAATTGATAATACACATTACTGCTGAGTCATTTCAGATTACATCATTCTTGTCACCTCTGCTCAAGCTCCCAGAACTTAAACGTTAACATTTTTTTTGTGATCTGCAGCTGCCAGGAAGTCACAGAGCAATAAAAGACACTGTACATGTGAAACCTGGTAATATCTCTGTCTTTAGACAATAGAAAGAAGCTCCCAGCCCAGACTTCCTGTGTCTTAGCTTGAGATCACACACAGTCATAAAGTTCTTTACTTATCAGCTTATTTTCTTAGAGTTAGCAAGTTAACTCTGTATGTCACAATTTCTACCATAAAACATACCTTACATAGGCATAGAGTTTATATACATTCAGCTTTCTTCCAGCAGGGTGCACTGTGGTAGCATTTTTGAAGCTCAGCACATACAGTTTTCTTACATTTGTGAAACAATCCTGTGGATCATATTAATATTTACAGTGACACAGAATTATTTACAAAATTTTATCTAGCTGGGCTGGCAGCCTCTCAGTTTATCACAGTAACTTTCAGAATAAAAATCGTTATTCATTACAAGTCTGATAAAGGTAGTTTATTGTGTAATAGTAGCATACAGTGGAGGTAGATACAGCAATCCAACAAGATCCGAACAAGTCTTATATTACTGAAACTGTCTTAAATAACAATGCTGATAAACAGAACTAAACTGTAGCTGGAGATTGCAAACTCAAGACGTCTGTAGATCTGAAAAATAAATTATTTTCCTGTGTAATGGCAGAACTAAGTCAAACTGCATTGTTTTCTGTAGTTTCTGGACTTCTGAACATCTGAACTGCTGGACAGTTGAGCTGATTTCTGTATTCAGTCTTCTGAGTATCTGAATTGACTACTTTCTTGAAAGTATCTCTCATAATAGTAAAACACTGTAAATTTTATAAAGTGTACAGATCTCCTTAACCATGGTTACCAAACCTTGTACCATTTAACTGAGTTATTTTTTGCAGGTGCCCGTCTACAATCTCTTTTTGTAACAAAATGTTCTGCTCATGCTGTTAGCATGTCTCATCCTTATCAGTGCTTTGGCCTGAAGGTTATTTCACTGAGCTCAATTGTATCCTTCACTGAAACATTCCTTTCTATTGAAACTGCACTTTCTTAAACTGCATGTAAAATGTGAAATATAACATAAAATATAGGTCTGTTTTTAATATGACTGTATTTACAGGTATATGCAAAGAAAATATTTATGTAGGATTTATTCTGACAAAACTAGATTTATATGAGTCCTTGTCTTACATAACACAACCTAGATATAAGAAATGAAGAGGTTTCTTCTGTTTTAATTACAAAGACATTTATGTGTCACTGGCTTCTTAGACTGTCGCTGGAAACAGTGGCAAGTATTTCTTTTTTATTTATTTAGTTAGTTACTCTGATCTGTGCAAGTTTAAGCTGTTATCTATGATTCATTGATGACAACTCATAGACCCCTTAGTAAAAACAGAAATCAAACAGCTTCTTGTATTCCATGATGTTCATGTTTAATTACACGGATAAAATCAGTTGATTCACTAAAAATGAAAGTACCCACCAGATTGTTTATGTCGCACTGTTAGATATGTCTTCCCTGATCTGCATATAACAATTTCTCCAACAACGTACTGTTGAACAGGAGTCTAATCTTAGCTGTTAGATGAGCTTTATAGCACTTTACTGACTTCAGCAAGACTGTCTCAATATGTGAAGTTATGGATGGTGACTGACAGTGAAAACTGCAGAAAGTATGGGCCATTTTTTCTTAAACATGACATCTGAACAGGAAAAGGATGGTTGGCCCTTTATGATCTGGGGCAGGGGAAAAGGGATGAAAAACATGAAAGGTAGTGAAATACTTCTGGCACTAAACTACACCTAGATGACATTACAAAGAGGGGAAAAATAGACGGAGCTGTATTTCAAGAAACATAATTTTATTTACTTATTTATAGTTTGATTACCAGGGAAGTCCACTGGGTCAGAGTTACCCGTTTTCAGTGGAGGCCCGGGAGAAAAGCTCCAAGATACATAATACTGATAAGGTACAGAAATACACGGATGTCAGTCTTACATAATATGGAAACAGTTAAGTACCTTGAAAATATGCATAATAAGCAGAAAAGCATTGAGTGTGGACTTACTGTTTATACATTTTCTTTAGTGTGCACACACAGATATTAGGTGTGAATACATTTTATATACATACTTTTAAGTAAAATGAGAATACACTATACATGCACAATTTCAGAAAAGAAATTAGTAATGGAAAACTGAACCATAAGAAATAAGCAGCTAATACAGAAAGGAGAGCAAAGAAAATGCTCGTGGGAGCATAGCTTAAGGAGAGTTATTGAGGTCTTAGGAACCTGAGGGGGAAACTCCCAGGAGCATAGCTGAAGGAGAGTTGTTGAGGGCTTAGGAACCAGAGTGGGAAACCCCCCCAGGGGAATGGACTAAGGAAGATTAGGTTGGATGGTGGCAATTGCATTTCCATTTTGTGGCCAGGTGTTTGGTAAGCTGAGTTTTGAAGTTATTTCTAAGTTTGGGATGGTTCTTAGAGAGGGAGGAAGGGAATTCCATTTGTTGCCTAGAGAGACAGAGAGGACAAGTTGGCCTGCTGTACTTTTGGGTTTGGGCATAGCAATTAGGTTTTTGATGCTCGGATCTGAGAGTTCTATTGGGGGTGTAATGGTGGAGGATATTAGTTAGCGCTGGACACTTAGTTGGGTGATATACAAGTCTGTGTGCAGTGGTGAGTTGGAGGAAGTCTAAGTAGTTTGGGAGTTCAAGTCACTTTAGGGATCTTAGGGTAAGGCGGTGATCGGTTAAAGATTTAGATTTGGTAGCAAATTTTGAGATTTTATTATAGCAGTTTTCTGGTTTGGAGGAAATAGAGGAGGATATGTTAGTTAGTAGGAGGGCTCCATATAATAAGGAAGGCAGTGGATAAGTGCTGGCTAGAGTATTCCTAGTAGTATAAGAGAGGAAGACATTGTTCCTATACAGCATTCCTAGCTTTTGGTGGGTTTTCTTAATATTTTGTTGAATATGGATATCGAACTTGAGATGTTCGTCAATAGTAATACCAAGTAGTTTAGCGGAAGGAACCACTTCTGTAGCTGAATTAGTTTGACTTAGTACTTTGAAGGCATTTTTTGTTGTAGGAGAATGACTTTCTGGGAGGGAAAAGTAGAATTTTTGATTTGTTTGCACTGAGAGAGAGGTGGTTTTGGCACATCCAATTTTCGGTGGTTGAGAAGGCAGTTTGTGTTTTAGACAGCAATTCTGAGAGGTTAGAGGCCGAGCAGACAAAGGTAGAATCATCTGCATATTGACTAATTTTGGAATCTGGAATGGCAGCATGAAAGTTGTTTATGAAGATATTGAAAAGCATGGGCCCTAGGACAGATCCCTGTGGTACGCCAGTTGGGGTAGGTAAGAAGGAAGAGGTAGAGTACTTCCATTTGACTGCCCGAGTTCTATCTGATATGTAACTGGAGAACCAGGATATAGTGTTTGGGGAGAGATGGAGCTTTGAGAGGTGATAAAGAAGGTGTTTGTGTGAAACAGTGTCGAATGCTTTGGGCAGATCGAGCAGAATAGTAGAGACTAGATGTTCAGTGTCTCGGGCTAGATTGACTGTTTCTAAGAAAGAGAGTAGAGCAGTTATAGTACTATGACCTGGGCGGAAATCATGTTGTGTAGGTGTAAGAAGGCTGTTTTAGGCCAGGTAAGGCACAAGTTGGAGGTGAATGCACTTTTCAAGGAGTTTAGAGATTGGAGAGAGCAGAGTGATGGGGCGGAAGTTAGAGATGCTGGTGTTTTTGCCTCCTTTATGAAGGGGAAGAATATAGGCTGAGCGCCAGAGTTTGGGGACGTAAGATTCCTTATTAGATCTGTTGATTATAATACTGATTGGGAGAGCTAAGGCATCAGCACTACATTTTAGGAAGGCAGAGGGAATGCTGCCAGGAGCATTAGAGCATGGTTTAAGTTTGGATAAAAGTCTTTATGGAGTTAGTAGAGGCAAGTTTGAAGTCGAACAAGGGGGGAGAGTTATTAGTGGGGGTGGATGAGGAAGAGAGAGGGGCTGGAAGGTTAATGTTGGGGAAGGTCCTGGTCAGGTCAGAAATAGTTTCTAAGAATAATGAGTTAAAATCAAAGGCTAGATCAAGATCCAATTTGCTTGGATCAGGACAAGAATTATTTTTGGATCCTGGATTAAGCAGTGAGTTTATTGATTTCCAGAATTGCTTGGAGTTTTTGTTGTTGTTGGACTGGAGTTTGACGTAGTAGGACTTTTTGTCCTTGGTTATTAGCTGTTTTCCTAGGTTATGTTGCTGTTTGTATTGGAGCAGGGTATTGGGAAGTTTATCTTTTTGGTAGAGCTTCCAAAGTTTGTCACTTTGGTGCATAATTTTTTTAGTATCTTTGGATAGCCAAGGAGCTGTATTAGTTTTTACCCGCTTGTGTCTAAGAGGGGCAAGGGAGTTTAGAGTGTTTAGGAAGATAGAGTTGAAGTGTTCTATAGCATTGTCAAGAGGAAGAGAGTTTAGTATTTGCCAGTTCATTTGTTTGAGAATGTTTGAGAATGATGTGGGGTTGAAATTAATCAGGTTACAGGTATAAATATGTTGGTGCTGGTGAGGGGAAGAGGTCTTTCAGCGATGAATGTAAGCTGGGAAATGGTTGCTGATGGAATCAGTTGTGCCAGAGTTGGTTATTTTATTAGAATCAGAGACTAAGATTCAGTCTAAAGTGGAACCAGGGGGATTTACTTTGTTAGAGCTACCCCCTTTCTTATCTGGTCGGTCATTTCTGAGAATATTGAATCCTGGGGGTAGGATCTCAGCATTTGAGATATGGGGTTTGAGCCAAGTTTCAGAGATTGCTAAGATGTCTGGATGGTTGTGGCATAGCCAAGCTTGAAAGTGATGAGCTTTGTTGTTAAGACTCTGAGCGTTCATGGTAAAGATTTTTAAGGTGTTGTGGGAGGAGGAAGGAGGTAGGGGGTAGGTAGGTGTTGCAAGTAGGGGGCTAAGACCAGGGTTGGGGTGGATATCTCCAGTAAGGGCTAGATTGTTGAAGGAGGTATCCTTTAACCATTTGAGTTTAAATAATGTGAGTTTTGGAAAATCCAGGAGTAGTTTAGGAGACAGTATCTTAACTGTAGAGATTTTAAGGTGTAATAGGTGAAGTGGGTTGGGCTGTATAAGTGAGGAAGAGATTGAGTAGAAATGTGAAGAGGATTGTAGGTGAAGGTGGGGTTGTGAGGAGGTTATTTTTGTAGGTAATATTACATAAGCAGTGAAGGAGAATGAGCTGGTGTAGTAGAGAGGAATTAGGAAGACAAGGAGAAAGCAAGGGGTGTAGAGATGGTGGTGACTTAAGAAATGCATACTGAAAAAAAGGGGAATGGTATAAGAGGATAAGGAGAAAGGAGGATGTCTGTGAAGCAGTGAAGGTATAGGAGGAGAGAAAAGAGGGCTTTAATTGTTTATGGAGGGAGGAAGCAGTGAATAAAGTTTAAGTGAGAATGTATTGATTGGGAGGAAAGGGGAGAGAAAATTCCTATGTTTGGTGGAGAGGGAGGGTGAAGAGGAAGGAGCTGCTATTGGGTAATTAGGTAGGAGGGAGGGGTATGTGATGAATAAAGGTAGGACCCCTGGGTGTGGGTGGGATATGGGGGTAGTGTAGGTGAGAGGAGTGAGCCCGCAGGGCGAACGGAGTGGCTAGACACAAAAGAAGGAAGGAGCTCGAGAGGAACAATCAGTGGAAGAGGTTTATTAAGGTAAGCTTTTTATGTATAGATAAGTAGGAATACAGTAGTAGAGCAGGTTAGAGAATAGCTAGATGATATTTGTAAAAGTAGGATTTAAAGCTGAGAGTATGTTAAGAGCAGGGCTTAGAATAACCAAGTTGAGATGTATTAATATTATAAGCCAGAGGGCTAAATAAATAAGGTGTGGGACTGACTGAAATAAGCATGCCACCTAGTGGACAGGTTATGTATTACAATGGACAGGTTATGTATTACAATGGAAGTTCTATCTGGGAGAAAGGCTGATCAAGGAATTGGGAAGGGGAAAATACTCAGGAGAAGGGGCTTGTGCTAGTGAGAAGAGAAAGTATGCTAGCTACAGGGTAGAGAGGGGCTATGGCTGCTGGATGCGAAGCGAGCTTTTAGTCACCAAAAGTAAAAAATGTCAAGCATATGCTTTACTGCCAGTTTAGGGAGTACATATACATGTTTACTTCTTTACTGGAAGGGTGCTAGGATAGCAGTCCAGTGGGAGTTCAGGTTATTTTGAAAGGGGTCCGTAGCTGGCAGGCATGTAGACTCTAGGTTTTGGATTTGAAATAGGCAGGATGCAGAGCTGGGAACTTCTGAAAGAGAGGGAGAAAAAAGAAGTAAACTTAGTACAGGAAGTTATATTATGCAGGGATGGCAATAATTTCCACTCATTCAGTACTGCTAAAAGCTATAAATGTAGGTTAAAACAAACACTCAATACACTGAAAGAGAGCCCTTGATAAGTCTTTAAACATAAGGCTACTAAGAGAATCTTGGTGATATTGTAGTGCCATAGTTCAGATAAAGAGGTATTAACGTAGGTGAATTCTACCAACTATATTGGCTTTTTATATGCAGGCTGACTAGTAGGCACCTGGGGTACAGTATTTACAGGAGTAATAATATGCACATCCAACTTTACTAGTGCTGAAGCAAAAATGTAACTTTGACCATGTGTACTATTTCAATACTAATAGGCACATTTGCCTTAAGCAGTACACCAAACAAGAACTTCAGGTAGAGTTACTTTCCACATATAGCTTCTTTCATAACTAATAGGGAGGCTGCTGTCTTGTGTTGCCCACGTGAAAAACACTAAATGGAAGCTATGCACTTTCTTAGAGGCTATTGAAAGCTTAGCCGTATTAAATAAGTTAGCATTTAGTTCCCCTATAGAATCTTTACAAGGATTTTTTCACAGAGGTAACTTGGCATAAGTGGGATCGGGAATATTGAAAACTGAACTAGTTCCTATGGGTTATTCTTTTGATTTAAAGTTAAAATAAAGTATGATTAAATGAAAAGGTGGACATAACAGCTCAGCGTTTCTCATTGTTGAGCTGGAAGCATTCATAAAGCATGGTGCTGTAATGAACGAAGGAAAAGATGTGGTACACCTGGCAGCACAGCGTTCCTCAATGGGGTGAATTCTAGGAAAGCGTGGTGCTTTAGATAGCTCCACAGCCTACTTATCTGGAGTAAAACCTTATTACTTAATATTAGACACAGGTCATTAAGAGGAGCAGTACATGTAGCTGTACAGCGTTTCCCGGTAAAGGGCTAGAATGCTAAGAAAGGCATGGTGCTTAATGGACTCCACAGCCTTCCAATCAGGTGTAAAACCTTCACAAAGTAGTTATAGATGCAGTTTAGACAAAGACCCTTGAAATAGCTAAAACATATGGGAAAGTAAAAATTATTTGCTGAACAACAACTGTAGCACTGGCAGTTTCACCTTTGTGCACTTTGTTGCTTCTGGTAGTTCCACGTGGGTGATGCAAACACAGGCCAGCCTTTTTGGTGTTATACAATCTAGCACATTAAGTCCTGTTATTTAGCAATCATGAACAGTATTACAACAATTCAATGCACATAGAGAACTAGAAAACTTTAGCAAGAAATATAGAAAGAATATAACACTTCTAAGCACTTGAACCGAGTCTGCTTATTTTAGTAAATGAAAGCGCTTACTATTATATTGTTTCCTGAGTTCCTCGTGTGGTGTTTCTTCCATTTGTTTATTGTGTTTACAGTCTGTTACTTTTTATCGAGTTTATTTGTGTGGTTTTCTTATGGAGGACAATACTGCACCTGGATCGCAAGTTCTTTTTAATTCTATGGACCCATTGCCTAATACTATGGACATTTCGCCTAATAATGAATCTCGTGCTTTGGGTAAACTAACTGCTTTAATCGAACTGTTGTCGCAACTCATTGACTGTTTGGCTAGCCAGGTTGCAACTGCCTTGCCTTGTGGTCCTGGAAGTTCTGGTAACCCTGTCTCTAACGGCTCATCTAATTCAATGGCTAATAGGATGTCAGCGTCTGCCCTTGGATCGGGGTGTTCTTCTTCCAGGAGGGTCCAGCTCATCTTCTGTGCCTTGTTCAGGGGTCTGGATGTCAATTCCAAACAGAACGAATGAGCACCTGCTTACAATAATGATTCTGGTAGTGCAGTAAGTACGCCATCCGTTATTCCATCTTTAGATGACTGGTTTAAAGAGCCAGTCTGTTTTGCTAATAGCTCTTTGCGGACTGACATTGCCAGGAACCCTGATGTTGGAGAATGTGCTTTAATCAATAATTTGAAAGTTTTTTACATTAAACTTTTTAAATTTAAAAAATTACAAATAGAGGTGCAGTACTTGTCTGAGTGTGTGAGAAGACAACAAGTTCCGAAAGGACTCAGACAATGGCACTTCCCTGCCCGGTTAATTTTAAACTCATCTTTCCATAAGGAACTTTTGAGTTTATTTGACCGGCTGGGTGTCGAGTTTATGGAAATTTTAATTAAAGATTATTGCAAGCAGACTGACATTTTGAAAGGCGAACTGGCGGAATTGGACTCTAGTATTAGATTGGACAATGAGTTTTCACGTTATAAATTTGATTTTTTATGCATTTTTTCAAGTATAGAAAATGCATTGTTGAAAATCAAAGAGAACAAAGTTAAGAAACTCAATAGAGACTCTTTAGCTTATGAGAAGGGGTTGGCTTATCCTTTACCCCCTTCTAATGTTAATGTTAATGTTAATCTAGAGCCTAATGGGGCCAGGATGCTCTTGGCGAAAATGTTTTAATGAGTGTTGACAATAATGGGACACATATCAATGATAGTATTGAAGGATCCCCAGTTAGGAGAAGTGAGAGGCTTGCTAATAAACATTTGAATAGGAATGTAAACGGATATGATACCAACAATGTTAATGTTTCTAATCAAGGTCAGGGTTTTCAGGAAAACCGGGGGGCAACAAAACTATTCCCAGCCGCAACATCAGTGGAAGAAGAAATCCCAGAACAGGAGGAGGCAGTAGCTTTTCCTCCTTGTTATGTTGAACATACTAGTCAGGTTAATACTCATCAAGGGATTGTTCAGATCCTTCTTAACAGCACACAAGATTTTAAGATTTTTAATTATTCTACTTTTACTCCTGCCCCTTTGCTTGTTGATGTCCTTGCTAAAGGACTCACTTTTGTTCCTTCAACTAGAAGTAATTTAGCAAGAACACTTATTGACCTCAAAACATACACCAGGAAATTGAATTTAAATGTATTATTTGGAAATAATTATAGTCTCACCAAAGACTTTAGGGTTGCAAGTATATTAAACCCAGCTCTACATCCTTCTATTTTATTGTTTGAGAAAATATGTGAAAATGACTTTAGAACACTCCTTAATACCAAATGTCCCTCTAATTTAGCAGCGAATAACCTAACCCAACCAGAAAAGGATGTATTGGATGACCTAAAGTTCGCCAACATTCGCATTATTAAGCCTGACAAGGGGGGAGGTTTGTTGTTTATGGACAACGAAGATTACTATCTGAACATGAGCTTGCTGTTGACTAATGATGCTTATGTTAAAGTTTCGCTCAACGAGATTAATGGGGCTTATCAAAGAATTAAAGGGTTCATTAATGATTTGTTCATTGAGGGACGTATTGACGTTGATCTTTTGAACTTTCTTTTAATACCTTACCCGATTACACCCACCCTGTCTGGCCTTCCTAAAATCCATAAGAGTTTAGAAAACCTCCATTTCACCCCATCATTGATGGGAGACAATCTATTACTTATGGTTGTGCGAAATTTGTTGATGCTAAGCTTAAGGAGGCCCTGAAAAATGAGACCCAGATATGTAAGGATTTGTGGGAATTTTTAGGGGCTATTGATAGTCTCCCTTTTTCCAAGAATTTGAACTTTTTAACAATCGATGTGCGGGACTTGTATACTTGTATTCCTCAGGACCCTGGCTGTGAATGGGTTAGGGATTTCTTGCTGGAACAGCATATGGAGGGTACTACTATTGACTTGATTATATATTTGTTGGAGTTAGTTTTGAATAACAATTATTTTTTGTTCAACAAAGAATTTTTTTGCAGAAAACGGGTGTTGCCATGGGGTCTCCGTGTGGGGGCACTTTTGCAAACACGGTGATGGCACACTGGGAAAAACAGTTTCTTTTTAAAGATTCTGTTTTTCAAGAAAAGGCCGCATGGTACACCCGTTATTTGGATTACATTTTTGGTGGTATAAACTCTGCTGCAGTTTTTGTTGAACATATTACTAAATTCACTAATTTTCTTGAATTTACATGGGAATTTCAAACTGAGAGTATCTGTTTTCTTGATATTGAACTAGTTAAATGTTATTCACTTAATGGGTTTACCTCAAAAATATACAGGAAGCCAACATACTCAAATGCATTCTTACATTTTTCCAGCTGCCACCTTTTCCATCAAAAGAGAGGAGTAGTCAGGGCTTGTTAGGGCTGCAAGGATGGTCAGTTTGGAAAATGAATTTATGGATGAATGTAGTTTATTGAAGGAAAGGTTCATTAAACGTGGGTATCCTAGTAATTTAATTGAGAAGCTTATTGGGGAGGTTTCTTTTAAAAGGTCCTGTGGTTTATTTAAACCATTGTTGAATACCATTGGGATTGACAGTATTGGTTACCTTGGTTTGAATGACTCAGAGGTTACCCTTAGTGAACCAATTTTTGACCTGGGTACTGGTGATGTTGATCTTGCATAATTGCCTAGGTCTCTTGAAGGTGATGCAGCAAGGTTGAGTTTTATGACCACATTTTCAATTGATGCCCCCCTTTTGAAATCTATTATTTTTAAAAACTGGTACTTGTTACTGGATGACCATTTGATTAATAAACATGTTGGGGACTTCCCTTGTGTAGTGTTTAGGAAAGGTAGGAACCTGAAAACACTCTTAGAAAATAGTAATTTGAAACGTTACCCTCCACATTGCGGAGTGTTTAAATGTGAGGCTTGCCATTGGTGTAAGTACATTGATGTAGCAACCTCCTTTGTAATTAATGGTAAAAAGTACCATCTTAATGATAAATTCAATTGTAACACTAGGGGGGTGGTCTGCTTGGGATCATGTTCTAAATGCCCCGCTTTTTATGTGGGCAAAACGGAAAGACCTCTTAAAAATAGAATTTATGAGCACCTGTATGCCATTGACAAAAGAAACTTAAATAATTCATTGGCAAGGCATAATTTGTTGTTTCCTGGACATGAATTCAAGTTGTTGGTCATTGAAAAAATTTCTGATAATATTAGGGGCGGACTTATGGATCTGAAACTTGAGGAGAAAGAACTTGTTTGGCAGTTGAAATTAAATGCCTTGGTCCCTCCGGGTTTAAATGATTTAGTCTCTATTAAGAGCATCTTGAAATTAAAAGCTTTAGTTATATAGACCTATAACTATTTTTGACTTTATAGTATAATGTATTTAGGTATTCATATATAGTTGAATTTTTTGCACTTTCTGTGTATTTTTATAGTGGGTTACCTATTGTTGAAAGCACTGTAGCACTTTAAATTGAGGCTTGTTTTTTTTTATTAAGGAAATGATGTCATGATTAATAATTGTATTTAAGTGTTTTTTTCTTTTTAAATGATTTGTCTGAAGAAGTTTGCTTATTTTAGTAAACGAAAGTGCTTACTATTATATTGTTTCCTGAGTTCCTCGTTCGTTCCATTTGTTTATTGTGTTTATAGTTTAAAACAAATAACAAAAAAAAAGCAATTTGAGCCAATACACCAATTGTATGCATTACTGCGGTGGTGGTGCTGAGGTAGCGTTGCCGCCTCACAGTTAGACTTTGCCCGTTCGATTCTCAGTTAGTTAGCGCGTCTTCTGTGTGGCGACATGCGTGAATGGGCGTTCCTTCGTTGAAGGTTGTGCGTTAGGCCCGGCAAGCCAGCACGTAGAAATCTACTGCCAATCATTAGCGGACCGGAGTTCCGCTGTGGCGACCCCTAACTGGGAAAAGCCGAAGGACACAAACACCAATTGTATGCATTGCACGCATGTGAATCTGCAGTACTCATCCAGGGACTTTCAGAAATATTGCTGCAGTGTGTATTCAGTGTGTTGGCAATTAAATCACACGTTAAGAAATGTCCTTAAACTCTCTTTAAGATGTAAAGTATGGTAACCTTGCAATAATGTGGCTATTATTAAGCTGCACTTCAACTCATTAAAATTTCGGCTTGATAACATTAACAAACGTGTTTTTTATAGATTCATAGATTAGTACTAGGCTAAATACCTTTGCAAGTCATTTTTTAAGCCTAGACAATTATCCCTTGTGAGACTCAAACCCTGCACCTTGTGTTTTTAAGGCAAAAACCTTAAACATTAGACCACCCTACCAACCCTTTGCTTAGGTCTAAAATAATTCCCATTTCTACGGGGGTTCTTTAGCATAATTAACTGCTGGTACTGTTTTCTAGCGTTGGGTGAAGTCAGCCCTTTGCTTGACATCGTATCTTACATCATCAGAAATCCGTTTGAGCTGAGATGGATTCATGCACATGCACCGGATACCGTTTGCCAATGACTGTCTCATTTTCTTAGGACACAAGTGTAATGGAATCTTCATATACATCCGTGTGTTGTTGAACACATCGAATTGATGCCATTCTGTGTCAGTCCCACTACGATTATGGTGGTGCACAGTTTTAATTTTGCACCAAGATAGGTATCGGTGGGTTGCTACCAGTACCAAAAATGGCATTGTACAAGCCCGGGGTTAGGGCACAACACACGTAACTCATCCACTATAAATACATAATTTAACGTACAGCAATAAATGCAAATAACTATAGGCAAATCTACACTTTATGTACACTCAGTCACCTTCGCCACAGGTGCAACTGTTTAGCTCCGTAGCCCCTTTGTATATAGTCCTCTGTTCCGTCAATAAATGGACTTCTTGGAAACCACAGAAAGAAAGGTGGTTCCGAGAACTCGTTAACACAGCCAAAGGAACCCACGTTGCCTACCCTCCACTCAGCACATCTGACGGAGGGCAGGGCAAAGAAAAGAAAAAATGAATGGCCTGAATGACGTTGCCCTAGGCCCGACAAATTCCTGCCTTCGTAGAGCGAAGCTTGGGGGAGGGGAGGGCAGGGGGAGTGCGGATACAAGATGGCGTGCAGTGAGGAAAGCGATCCTGGCACAGAAGCAAAACAAAGGGGGACACAAGTAAGACATGCTTGGTTTGTATCCGCTTTTCCAGGAGTTGAGTTATAAGGAAGGACTTGCACTATTAGTAGAAGATATGCTTACTCCTGCATGTTACTGGCATTTTATAACAATCTCTAATAAAATAGAAATGCAGTGTGTGCATTTGTTCATTTTTGTGATAACTGCATTAATGTTTATTTTCACAGTTGTAGTTCCCTTGTATAGTGTTGTGGTAATGAGCTCCCCGTGGGAAAACCTTCCGGGAGGTGTCCCCAGGTATCTTCTGTTAAAGGGACAGCAACACTGATAAACTGCAGCATGTCAGTGCTTTTATTTGAAGACAATTCCTTTCAGTGAGATGATAGAACAAAATAGATGCGCAAATACACAATACCACAATGAGATGTTTGTTTAAACAGTGTAGTCTAAAGTAGGTGCATTAGCAAGATAGTTGCGCGATTTTATTGTCAGATTTGCATGTACGGACGGTATCTTTATTTTGTGCAAAATTACGGTGTTTAACTGTATTTAGTAGAAGCTTCAGTTATGATGATAACTTCAGCATTGTCACGTATGTTTGTGAATATCTTATTCAAAAGAGTTTGTAATTCAGACTCAGTCATACCTCAAAACTGCCCGTAATTTTGACTGTCCTAAAATGAATTACTTTTTTGAGAAAAGATTGTGGATTGCCCTTAACAAATAATGTCAATAATTAGTCATTGTCTTCTGTTACTACAGAAAATTGTGTTTAATTCACATGCTCTAATTCTAGCAATGGCTCACATTAACAGTGATAATATTTTTAAAAGTGTCTCTGTTTACATCTAGATCTGTCCTTGATTGCTTGAGAGCTATATAGAGTCAGTTCACAGACCATAGTCACAGTGGCAGTACTTACCCTCACAGGGAATCCCCATCTTCCACAAGGGCAAAACAGATCAGTCACAGGTTAAATTTATAGGCACCTATCCAATAACAAGGTTTACCTTTGCAGGGTTGCCACCTTTTCAAGTGCCCAGAGTCAGACATTTGATATGAACATGTGAGATTTTTCAGGGCAAAATTATACCCAATACAAGTGCAAAGGACTAGACTTCATTTTTTTTTTGCCAAAATAAAAGCACACACATATAGATATTCAGTTATTTCTGTTGTTTTAGGTTACATTACACTAAAATGTTACGTATACAGAATATTTGTTTTATACAACTATGAGAAGAAACTTGGGAAATATTTTTAGCCTATAAATCTCAGGACATTTACCATTTTTTTTGGCATGACCTAAATGCTCAAATAGGGACTATCCTGCTCAATGAAGGCCAGGTGGAAACCCTATGCCTTAAAGGTATCAATCTATTTTGTATTTAATGAAAGGATACTCTAGAATTGGGGGAGAGTTGAGCAATATAGCTGTAGCTTCTGTGTTTGTTTATTTTAATGGAGATTCAGTCCTGTTGTTTGTGTTTGTGAAGCTGTCTAATTTGTGGTGGTGTAAGAGATCAAAGAGGGTTAGGTCCTTAGCAGAGAAGTACTGGACATAAATCACCTCACAGGAGTCTGTAAGAGGTGTAGCTAGGGGCAGAACATGTGTTGGTATCTGAAGGTCTTTGGTCTGGTGATATGTTTAATTAGAAACTTCTGGGATCTTTCTAACTATGCAGCGTGTTTGGATAAATAAATAAATATATACTAAAATTATTTTTCAAAAACGTCTGAGAGTATAAAATAGGGTGGAGGATCATCCAGGGCATATAAATATTAATGCATATTTCTTTGTAACTTTACTATTAAATAATTGATGCAGTAATCTACCAGGGGCAGTATTACATTGGCCCACTAGAGTGGGGCTTGGTATTCTGGGATAACAAATGCTTGGAGATGATAATGACCCATATCGGCTAAAGGTCATCATATATATCCCATAAGTCAGCTCTAAGTACCCCGAAGGAACAACATCATTTTTCTGACCACATACATTGTATTTAAAATGGAACATCAGTCTATATTTCTTTGAATTTTAGTAGTAAAGTATTGAATTGCTGAGCTTGAGTCATTGCAGTTCTATATTGGAATGACATATGGTCATTTGAAGCTTGACAGAATTATGTCACTGATCAGTTGTATTGGAGGCATTACTATCTCTAGTTCTTTTAACAACCTACTTTTATTTAAACACTTCATATGCTAGGACTAGATTTTGCATTCAGCTACAGAGAAAAATTGAATAACAAAAATTAATTTGTCATTATGTCAGCTGCCTAAGGGCTTTTTTGTGAAATGTGTTTATGCATGCTTAGATGCTCAGTTTTGATATGCCTTTTTTTGTTTCTTGTCTTGATTCACTGAGACAGCAAACTCTAACCTGCTTCTACCAGCACAATTAAAAAAAATGCATTAATAGTGAGGGATGCTGTAAGTACTAAAGTTTAGCTGCAGTTGGTATTGTCATCAAAATTTCAGTTCAAGTGCTTTTTATAATTAGGCATGTAAGATGATCTCATTATGTTTTACTGTAATTAATTAGATGTCTAATTTTATGAACCTTAGTTATATTTTTTAAATTGGTATAAAATTTGTAGATTTTTCTTTCATATTTGAATAGAACGTCTCATAACATTACAATTTTTACTGCATTCTGAGTGGTACATATGCTTAGTGTCATCTGGATATTTAATTATCTTAGTACGTATAATGATTAGTAAATGTTTTGTATTACAGTCACATGTTTGAAATATCAAGAAAGACCCTTCGAGATCCCCTTGCTGTATTTACTTTTAAGTCAGCAAGATGATTTTGAAGTTGAACTTGTCATATTCAGCCTATCACCAGTCCATCTAAAAATATAATGGAATTTAACAATTAAGTCTGACAAGTACAATGCTGTGTGCAACTTTGTGGAAAGACTAAAAATATGTGTGAGCTGCTCAACTGGCAACTTCTTTGCTAAGGAGTCTGAGACCTACCCCCCCCCCCCAAAAAAAAAAAAAAAATGGGAAGCAAAGGTCCAGAATCAGGGACAGTTTTTAAATATCTTATATGCTCACTCAGAGTTTAATATACCCACAGTTTTTTTATATTTTCTGAGCACTGAGTATGAAACATTAATGTTTCTTATTATTGACATATTGATTTATTGTAATCCTCAGTGATTTACCAGAAAATCCAGTATTTTACAAAGGGCCAGTAAAAATAAGAGGCAAAATCAGGGACATTCTTTAAAATCAGGGAGAACTGAGAGGGGTTGTGCACTGCATAATTCTGAATTAAAGTGTTTGTATTCTTGAGATTATCTTAGAATCTGTGAACCAACCGTTAAGTAAAACAGTTGTCTGAATAAGTGGTATCAGAATTGTAGCTTCTGACTACATTCAGATTACCCATTAGTAAATCAAGTGGATACCTTTCAAGTAGCTTAGTAAGGCTAACACAACAATAATTTCCCACGTTAATCTTTGCAAAGTGAGTCAACAATTGCATGTTTCCTTTTGTGAAGAATGAATAAATAGGATGGCACTTTATTAAACAAAATTACTATCATCTTCCGACATTAACCTACTAATCGTATCTGGATTTCTCAGCCTGTTAGTTCTTAAATAAACTCTGATAATCACCTTCCTCCGGTTTTTCTTAGTTGATTTACTTGTAAGTGGTTTCCTTACTGAGTACATTATTGAATTCCTGACTGAATTTCTGGAGGTGGAAAATTTCTGGAGGTGGAAAATATTTTGAAGAACTGTAACGTCATGCCACCTCAGTAATTCATCAGTAGCTACTAACAGTACCTTTTAAGTCATACTCCTTGTCCCTCCTGCTTTAGCTGAAAAATGCCTTCATCAGTATCATAACAAGGGTATGGTGAACAAGGCATGTGCCACAGCTGTTAGCTTGCAGTGGGTGCCTGCTGTTCAAAAAGAAGTTGACAGCTTACCAGTTGTCATTTAAGTGACTGGGATTGCTTCATAAACAGCTTGTAAATAACTGTCAAATTGCCTTGTTTAAAACTACTTTAAAACAAGACAGACATCTTGTAAACTGTCAGACATTTTGGGAGCTGTCATTAATTGTTGGCCAGTGCTGTTTGCTTGTAGAAGGGGCATGCCACCCCCCCACTCCTCCATAGCTCCGACCTTATTATCCACTTTATTTTGAAACCATGTAATCTTTTGTTCTTCATCAGTAGTTTGTTTTCAATTTTATTCATTAATTTCTTGCAGAATTGAATAGTTAGTGCAACCATCACCAGATTTAGTGTTGGCATGCTTGCTGCAAGACTTATTCTTATTTGGTTTCCTTCCTTCTCCTGGATTTGTCCATCTATGAGTGCGATTTGGTTAGTGGCATTAACATTTTACAACGCACAGAAAAAGGAACACTCACTGACAGAACCATATTCATTTATTATTATTATTATTATTATTATTATCATTCTGTAAGCATTACATATGTGTGACCTTTCCACCTTGTTGGCATGTTTCATTCTTGGTCCCTCTAGTTGGTGAAGTAGCATACTGAATTATACATAAATTCCCCATGTTCTTCAGAAATGCACAATAATTATGTATGGTAATGCATTTTCACATGCCCATCTGATCCTAGGCAAGTTAAAATTGCTCATTGTGATCAAACTACTAGTCTGATATGTGCTTTAATAAAAAAAGATCCGAATCCACCACGCAACACTTCTTTATTATTCCAACCAGTATTAAGTGCTTTCATCTCATCATAGGAGACTTCATCAGACTACAAGGTAAAACACTTCATAACCAATTTAAATAGCCCACTTAAACTGACATCATTGATGAACCAACCAAAAATCGAATACTAATAAATCAGATTTGCACAGGAAGCTTTGTATGTGCTTAAATAATGCCAACCACATCCACTGCCTCGTTTGATGGAACATTTTGGGGGGTGGTCTTTATACCTGAAAAAATTCCGTAAACTATCCATTTGTGTACTGTGTTGGCAATTTGAAATGCTTTCTTCCGCTGTCTGTTCTTTATTCAGGTAAAAGATTTGAGCACAAGAATATTTATTTCATGGCATTGCTTGTGTTTACATAGGTTGGAAAGTTTGTGGGCGGAGCAAAGCAGTAACTTTGGGGACAGCATGGAGGCATAAATATATAAGCTAAGTCTGAAAGTTTTCTAGGTAGCACTCACCAGCTGTTGCTAAGGGGTGTAGCCTTCAGTGCTTCCCCATCCTTGAAGACTGGTTTGGATCTTTGCCTGTTGAAACCTTCATTCTCATTTAGCTGTCAAGGATTTGATGATATTCGTTAAGTCACAGAACAATGGCATTAAATATAGAGTTTACCATTAAAAACATGTCTAGAATAAGCTGCTTTACTGCAACAATTTTGCATAATGGGTTTAGAAATTCTTAGCTTTGCTACTGCAGTGCTTTGATATAAGCTGCTTTTGTTTTACTAACTTCGATCTCAAGGCATTTGATGAAGTTAGAACTGTAAGCTTGTAGTATAAATATTACAGAAGCTTAGGCACAGATGTCTTTTGAACATAGTTACCTTGTTAGTTTGGAGGCTGTATTGTACACGTTTCCTTTTATTACTATGTAGTTTGTTTTTGTACACTTTTTTTGTATAGTACACTTAATATTTTGTACCTATCTTTACTCATTTAAGATGGTTTTTGCATTCTTTTGCTGCTTTTGGTCTTGGAAATGGCTGGAAGTTATGCTTTTGATCAGCAGTTAACAAATTAATAATATCATATAATATTAATAATATTAATAATATGCATTGATGTCAGATTTAGAAATTTGAGTTCATGCTGGAAAATGGCCACAGTTGATGCTCATTAACCGTTCTGAAAAGATGTTTATATTGAAAATGTTACAGGCTGTGCTGTGGGATATTTGTTTTTCCTGGGAGTTGATAATTTAATGCTTGTAATTTAGCAGGAAGATTGTTGTGTGCTGTAAGATGCTATCTACTTGCAAAGGTCCCAGAATGGAACATTTAGCAGACACCTTCAGGATATCTTCAGTAAGAGTACAAGCCTGGTTTCATGCAAAAGGTTTGCAGTGTTGCATTAAAGAATGAGATTTGATTTTTTTTTTTGGAGAAATACTAAATGTATATACATATGTACAAGCATCAGTTTTCTCAGTTCATGTACATCCTCAGATGACATTTGACAATTTACCAGTTTTGATTCAGTCTGAATGAAATCTAAAATGTCTCATCCAGAGGAAAATTCATAGCGGGAAAAAGCCTTCATGTACTGCATTGCTGTGGTCTGGAACAACTTGTCGAATGATATTAAGTCTGTTTTTGTAAGTGTCTCTTGTTTCTTCCCACATTAAGAAGACGCATCATTTGAGCAGGTGCAATGACAATACTGGTATTGTCTGTATGATTGTGAGTGGTGTACTTTCTTGTTTGCTTGTATCTTGAGATGGGACTGGCTTCCCATCCATGCTGGTTGCCGCCTTGTACCCTTTGCTCACTAGTATATGTAACTCCCAATAGCACTGAACTGGTTAAAGTAGGTGTCTGAAAGTGAATGGTGTGGATGATGGGAAATGAATCTTAATTTTCAAGTCTCACTTGTTCCCAATCCTTATCGGCACCCTGTATTTTAGTTTTGTAGTCATCTGCTCTCATTGTGTCATTCCTGCTCTACAAGTGTGAGACTGTATGAAATCTAAATGGTTCTATATAACCTTGATTGTCTATTTTACTGTTGCATCCTTGTTTCTTTCTTTTTCTAACATAACCTAAGGTCCTGCCATCACCTGTTTCTCGTACAATATCCTGTGAATCTGCACAACTAAATGTGTGTGTAGGAAATTGTGAGATGGCTGAGATGTTTTTTTTGTTTATGGAGGCTTTCTTCTCTAGTATTGCTGATGAATTACTTTGCCAGTGAGGCTTAGAGGCCACAAATTCATATAATAAACAAGGCCCGTTTAATAGCTGCAGGTTTTTTGATGTTTTGATGTTCTTTCTTTTTTTTTTTGTCTGTTATCTTCTTTTCTGAGCCACATATATTTGACACCAATATGGATACCTACAGATTGTCTGGTGAATATAAAAATTGTGGATAGCTTTCAGTCTGACTGATTAGAGTATTAACGCGTTTTCATAATAGATGTTACTAATGTTATGAGTACCAACTCTCTCGATGTTTTTTTTTTCTTGTTTCTTCTGTTATGTATACCTGATTTAATGTTTCTCGATTATTTTAGTTACATTTGTAGTAAAACTGTTTTTTTTAATTGTATCCATATCCCATTGTATATGTAGAATTTTCTTCTCTGCTTTCTCTTTCTCAAAATTTCGATAAAAAATATATTGGAAAAAAAAATAAGGTCCATATTATTCTGATATGCTTAAAATATAGGTGATGGAACTGGAACTGTTACATATGTTATGAAATAAGATACATGATTGTATATGGGATCATTTAAGAATCTTTTAAGGAATGCATTTATTGGCATTTTACGGGTAAGTCCAACTGGATAATTTTATATTTTTTCAGTGAATGCCCGGCGAGAAAAGCTCCATAAATAAATAAATTTTAAAAATCTATACATAGGTGAAATTATCATATTATAATACAGTGTAAATATGTAGGTAATACAATTATTAATACACATATAGCAAATAGAATATACACATATTATGACATATGCCATCATTAAAACAAGACAAATGCAATATGTATTGCAACTAATATATTTTCATTTTTTTTTGAATTGCTGGTATGGAAGTTTGATGCAAGTTTTACACCTAACCAAGAATCTTGTTGGCTTATTTGTTATATTTTAGTATGTCAGATATAATTTTAGGATTTATCCAGCATGTTCTTTTATATGATGTAAACAGACATCGGGTAGTTTACCTTGCTGTCTTTGAAAGTGAAGCATCTGTTCCTTACTGCTTCTCATTGTAATCTGTATGAATGACAGGAGCAGTTTCACACCTTTCTTGGAACTGCATTAATCTCAGAAATGAGGTTTGAAGATTTTTCCTGCATCCTTTTGCAGGGGAGCACTTTTTACTTCCCCCACTGATGATGTGCCACTCTCATTACTCATTATAACATGCAGACAGTACATAATTACTTCATAAGGGAGTAAGTGCTAATTAGTTAATTGTAATACCAAAACAGTTGTAAAGTAATTGAGTGATTGTAAACCTGTTAAATAAACAGTGCGGCAAAAAGCTGCCTACCACATATATATATATATATATATATATATATTTTTGCCAAACTGCTAATTTAACAGTTTAGCAATTGATTAACTGTTAATGTAACTGTTTTGGCAATTCCTTAACTGTAAAGTTTTGCAATTTTCTTCTTCTTCTTTCGGCATTTCCCGGTTAGGGGTCGCCATAGTGGATCATCTGTCTGCTCATGATTGGTAGAGGAGTTTTATGGTGTGCCAGACCGGCGCCCAATCTTCCACAGAAGGCACACACTCACACCTAGGGCCAATTTAGAGTGTCCAGTTCACCTACTGCATGTTTTTGGGATGTGGGAGGAAACCGGAGCACCCGGATGAAACCCATGCGACCACAGGGAGGACATACAGACTCCGCACAGAAGGCACCCCAGCCGAGAATCTAACCAAGAACCTCTTCATTTGAAGCTGGAAAACATTTTGGTCATACTCAAACACCCAGCTGTTATATTTTTTATATACTCTGAACAAGTACTGTTTAAGTTTTGAGTCAGAAAATTAATGCTTGCAAAACTGAACTTCAGTTCCTATATTAAAGGCAGGCTTTGTAGTTCAATGTTTGTAAACATTCTTGGCATTGATGCTCTGAATACTGTCCTAGAGCCAGTGTTGAGGAGCTGTGGCCCTCCATTTGGACATTTCCGTCTCGGAGAGGTATTTTAAAGATGTTGTTTGAAATTATTGTTTGGTGTAGAATTATGCAGTGGTAGTGACACTGTTTATGACATGGAGTATGCGTGTGACATATTAAAAATGCGGTCTCCACAATGCAGACATTTCTTATTTCTATTTATTGAAAGTAGTTTAGAAAGCAAAGTGGTAAATGAAGGCAGTTGTCTTATTTTGGGGTTGACTCCTAAGTGAAGCCAGATCTCTGGTGCTGTGAGAAGGTTACATTTCTCATGCTGTAGGTAATGAGTATTGGGCAGTTGGATTTTCTTCACTTCAGGATGTGCACACTGGTGGATTGGATAGGCCAGTATTTAGTAGTTGTACCTTAATACCACCCACATGTTTGAGTATCCCTTTAATTAGGCATAGGAATGGATTTTGTTTTGCTATTTTCTGTATTGGACTGGGGTACCTACCAGTGTCTTAAATTTGGAGAAGAAAACTTTGATTCTGAAGAAGTGGACACCCCAGAACTGTTTGTGAATGGTGGTTTCTTTTGGCAGTTATGGGGTAAGGAAAAAAACGCACCTATTGTGACTCTTAAAAGAATGTTATTTTCTTAATTTTAATATTTCACAGAAAGATTTGGCAAACAAGGTGGTACAATAGTCTTTTCAGGTTGTTTATTGACATTGCTGAGGAATAAAATGTAAAACAGAACAATAATTTAAAATGTGTAAACCACACAGGTGTTAAAATACATGTTAGTGACGGGCAGAACATTTTAAACTGCAAGTTAATTCATTTGAATTTTGATGTAAAGTGAAATTAATAATGTCATATAGCCAGGTCTTTCAGCTAAAGGCTGCCACAGAATTTAGAGATAATATTGCTGGACTCTTAAAATGAATTTCCGTAAATTTGTGTTTTAGTGAGTATAGTTGTTGTTCTTTCGTTTTTTCCCGGTTAGGGATTGCCACAGCGTAACTCCGGTCCGCTAATTATTGGCAGTAGATTTTTATGGTGCCAGCTCGATGCCCAACCTTCAACGAAGGCATGTATAGTACAAGTCTAAATTCCGAGTGCTTTGTAATGATTAATTTATTTGGACACATTGGTGCAATGGATAGCATTATTCTCAACTGAGATGACTTCTGTGTAGAGTTTACACATCCTCCTTCTCTGTGTCATTCCAATTTAGTATATGTGGTAGCAAAGCAAGCACAAATGAACACCTATGCCAAGTTTCAAATGCAGGCCCCTCTCACCTACAGCCCACTGCATTAACCCACCAAGCCACAAAGACTCCTGGTGTGTGTGTTTTTTCCCCAGATACTTACTTTCAGTTTCTTCTTACAATCCAAAGACATATTGTAGGTGTAACAGAATTTTTCAGACTTGCGAGTGCATGTGCCTGCTTTGTTATGAGTATATGTGTGTGTCTCGCAGGGAGCTTGTGCCTGACCTAGTATCAGTTTCTTTACCTTGCGCACACGGAGTGCTGGTGTAGGCTTAATCTCCTCTGGTGTCTTGAATTGGATTAAGAGGGTAATTTTAGATTAAATAGATTTATTCATACTCTTTGAAAGCAGGGGTATGAGGAGGTACATGTAATGCCTTCATCTGAGAGGGGAAAGGCTGCAGACTTTTTCCTTCAGACCTGACCAGATAGAATGTGTTGGTCTTTTCCACAGCATTGTGCCAATAACAGACAACAGTTCATGTAGCATCAGTTTTAAATAGCTTGGGAGCTGGTATTTGCAGGATGCTGGCAGAGTGAGATGAGGGTCTTGGAGACTTAGACACTTAATCATCTCAAGAATGTGAGCTGCAGTTGGGCAGGTTTCAAAAGCTGAAATCCAAAATGCATACATGTAAGACTTGGCTGGTTTTCCATCTCAGGCAGGAGCAAGGTGTCTGCTTGATTATTATTTTGCATGCTGAGACAGAATTAAGATTTTTCAGTTTAGATTAGTAAGGCTAGTAACCATTTAAGGCTGGTGAGACTTGTGTGTGCAGTGGCAGGAGGGTCATATTTTAGCTGAAATAGAGGTGTACCTTCACCAAAGGTACGTCTTCTTTCCAGAGAAAAGTGGGATGCTGTAGGCAAAGACATCCACACAAAACACTGAAAATTAATATTTTAAGTGTTTTTTTCTGAGATGGAGCAAGCCCCCCCCTCTCAGACCCAAACCAAAATTGATATTTATATCAACTTCATGGTTGCACAAACTTGAGTAAGGGAGAAATCTTCATAAAAAGGGCATCTGTGCCAGTATCCACCTCTAGGGTAACTAATTGAAAGCAGAATTGTCAATCTTGGGGAGGGGGAGGTTTGTCATACAACGAGAAAAATAATTGAGGTCCTTGAAACAGTCAGAAACTAGATACGTTTGACTTGTGGAGGAGATGCATTGTTGTGAAAATAGAATAAAGTCCCTAAAACTGGGATCCTTGGAGACTCTCCTCTCCTCCTTATTGACAGTGTAATTCTTGAACACTCGGATTACACATGCAGTAGTTCTGGTAAAACAGGGTTTTGTTATTTTACAGGTGCATCATAGCCATGTGCAAATCAGAACACTTTGTATGAAATAGGAGATTTTGTTAGACATTTAAATTAATTTCAGCTTGGTACAACGTTAAGTGTTAATGGTGTGCTTAAACCACGCCAGTTCTAAACCAATGCATTTCCTGTTTAATATGTAGTGTTGAAACATGCCGTAGTAATTCCTGTTCCAAACATTTCCTCCCCTTCCTCAAAATCTTCTGTAAAGGGACAGAATATGAAGAAATACTCCTTAATCAAGTTTTCAGAACATAAATTAATATGGAATCCCTGTTGACACTCAGTATGGCATACTATTTTACCCTTATAGCAGTTTGTCGTAGTGAACAAAAATCTGTTTCTCTCTCAAGAAAAGTTGGCAAACTGGTAGAACCATTATAAGCCTGAAAAGGGACTTTGAGTCTGGGCAACTCGGTCCAAAGTTAAAGGCTGAAAAATAGCATGTAGTGGTAGCTCTGTAGCTTGATTTAAGAACCTTCATAAAACTTCAGTCAGATTGTTACTTTCACCTCTGGAGAACATCAGAGCTCTGTTCTAGGTGCCATTCTCTCTCTTTGTATTCATCAGTGATATAACCTGGTTAATTCCTCTGTCAGCCATAGCCCTTTGCACAGATAATATATTACTTCAGAGCTCACTTTCAGCAGTGTTAGCTGTTGCGAAACATCAACACGAAAGTTTTAATTTCTGCTAATGAGTTTCTTCCAACCATCTTGGGCAAAACATTGCAAAGGCAGCATCTTTGGGACACCAAAAAAAAAAATCACAGTTACTCTGTCATCCTATCAGTAGTGTAGAATATGTACAACAATACAAGTATTGTTTTAGGAGTACTGTCAGTTGGGGTCCTGTTTTATCATAAAGACTTTATGCAAAAATGTGTTATAATTTTGGCATGGTCCATTCTCCCACTTGGGAGTCTTCTTGCTGTATAACTCTAAAGGGTGTGTCATTAGGATATGTTTTCTTATGCAGAATGTTTCTTGTAACACAATGCAAATTTATATAACTGACAGTTGATAAAGCAATATTTAATGAGTAATGTTGTACATCTTTATTGATTCAGTGAATGTTGCTGTTTATCAATTGATTTTCTTTACTAAAAGTATTCAGATGCTTAAGCCAAAACACCCTGAAGCAGACAAGTTTTGACAGCAATACAGTAAGAGAGAGATTCGCTGTAATGGGCAGAGAACAAGTATAGCAATGCATAAGTCAAACATTTAGCCATCTGAATATGTTGGAAATAACCCTTCAGCACCCAGTTCCATGTAAATGTAACTAAAGTGACCTCCTAAAAGAGCTGTTGTTCACTTGCTTGACTCAGGGTCAGTAGGCCATTCCACAAAACTAGGGCAAGAAAAGCAAATTAAACTCTGTCCAGTGTCTTTAATTTGATGTGTGAATGATCAGCAGTTCCTCTTTCAAACACCTGAGGTGCTTAACTAGGGTGTAGTGGCTTAATGACTCCTTAAGGTAAGTAGGGCCTAGGTTATGAAATGCGCAGTAGGTAAGGTTCAGGGTCTGAAAGAGTCATCTAACAGTAACTGGAAAGAAATGCAAACTGTGCAACCAAAGTTATGAATGTTCCAAGAGGTGCCAGACAGAAGTCTGGCAGTGGAATTTTGCACCTGAACCATGGCACTGAAACGTAGTCCGTAATCCTGAGGTAAATATAATTATGTTAATCCCATGTGGAAAATAACTGGCACATTAAACCACTGTCAATAAGTCTGTTAATGGTATAATATGATTGACTAGGGAAGTGTTCCTCAGATGGAAACAGCATGTCTTGTTGAACGCTACCAGCTTATTCTCGAATGTTAGCCTGCCATGAATATCATGGGTTCCAAAGTATTGCTGTCATATGCTATTAAAAGAGAAAGCAGTGGAAGATATGAAGGGTCAACAGTGCCATGAACAGTATGGCCTCTTGTCTTTGTCAGGTTTAGCTGTAGGTGATTCCTTGTCATCCAGTGGGTATTTACAGCTGAATAACTCTCAAGGGTATCAAGTCTCGAAACTGATCCTGAGAAAATGCAAGAGATGGCTATGAGTATCTTCAGCATATAACTGATGTGGATACCTCTCAGTAATGACCTCCCTTTGTAGCAGCATGTATACCATGATTAGCAAGGGACTCAGACTTGTACCCTGAGGTATACTATAGTCCAGAGAAAAGTGAATTGAAGAATTAACCCTAGACACCACTCTCTTTAAGTGACCAGAGAGGTAAGAAAAATACCACTCGGTTACAGAGCCTGAGAATAACTATTAAGATTTCAGGAGGCTCATAAAGATCCCATGGTTCACATTATCTGATGGAGCTGAGAGATCAAGTAAGACAAAACTGTTTATTTATCCCGTGCTGTAAGGAAGCAATTTAACACTGTTAGAAAGTTGTGCTCTCTACTGTGCATGAGCTTAAAACCTGACTGTCAAAGAGTCCAAGAGGTAAACAGAGATAAGATTATAAGACATCCATGTGAATACAACTTTCCCATTAACCTTCCAATAAATGGGACATTAGAGGCTGGATGTTTAATTCCACAGAAGTTTGGTATCCAGAGAGGATTTCTTGAGAAGAGGAATAGTTAGTTCTTTCTTGACAGACTCTGAGAATACTACAGGCCTTGAAGAAGATCTCATAGTCTTGAAATTTATTGAAGTCCATGATTGGTTTTGACTTGTCTCAAATCTCATAGGACAATGGGTGCATTCTGTAGTATGTATGAGGCACAGAAGAAACAGTCTTCATTGCCTCATCATGGTCCACATAAGTCACTGAAACATTGAGTGGGTTAGGTAGATCTGTGATGTGGGGTTACCTTATCTACAAAGAAGTGTGCAATTTCCTCATAGCAATCTGAGGTAAAATCCCTCCAAGTGTTAGGGCATGATGGGCTTTACAACCTGCCAACCATCCAGAAAATTACAGCTGAATGATTTGATGCAGTAGAGATTTTGCCAGATACAGAATCTGCCTTTTGGCATGTTTTAAATGGCACAATTATGAACCAGACTGTTTATCCCAGAAAAGGCACATTCTCCATAATTTTTGCTTCAGTCTTCATTATAGTGCTTAAATGCAGCTTATGAGCAAACCGTGGCACCTTCTGTGCATCTGGTATAGGATATTCCCAAGCTGGCACAAGAATATCCAGATCTCTGTGATGGTTGCATTGTCTGTCACAAGTGAATCTGGAACTTTTTGAATCTGGAACTTTTGTACCACCATCCTTAAGGAAAACTATCAAGTAAAGGAGACACGGTCAAATTGTTAACCCTCCTGGAAGTGATGACTTGGAAAAGCCAAGTTTGAAATGGACTGGGTAATGGTCAGACCAGAAGACTGGCTTCACTGCTATATCTCTGGTTTCATCTCCAAGTTGGAGTGCTAAGTCCGAGTGACCAGATTTGTGGCTGACAGTATGTACAGCTTGAGTGAAATTGGAGCTCTTCCAAAAGATGGAGAAACTCCTGGGTGAGTGTGCATGGACCCAAGCATTAAAGTCCTTCAGAATTAACCACCTTAGAGACGTGAATTTGGATGAGGAGGTTGGTAAACTTTACAGAAAATCCCTGAGGTAACATGGTGAGTGATGTACCAAGCCAAACCTGCTATTCACTTCTCCCATGATGTATTCAAAGGAATAGGACACTCCAGGTTCAGCCTGTGCTAGATCCATTATGGAAGATAAACAAATGACTATTTCCCTCTAGAAAATCTGTTCTATCCTGTGTAGGACATTGAATGATATGGCAGCCTGTTGGAATATAGTCTCAAGGTGTGAACTGAAACTTTTATGTCCAACCAAGTCTCCAATATAAAAGTCGAGTCACAGTCCCAAAGCAAATCCAAGAAGGTGTCCAGCTTCTTCTGGATCGATTTACTATTTTTAAACAACAGCTGTAGTCAGGGTAGCTAAGGGATAGTTCCTTGCGATTTGTCGACGATCACTACGTAACTCCAGAGATACCATTACTGGGCCAGAAAAACACCCTCTCCAACTGATTTTCTCCCTCTGGTGGCACCAAGAAATCCTTTAGGACAATATGCCCCATGTCAGGTTAAGCTCTAGCTTACTCCTACTCAGTAATTCTGAGCTATCCTTAGTCCCTACATTTCAAGTACTTCCAGGGATCTAAAGAGCAGGAAACAGATGGGTGGAGGTTGTATAGGTCACAATCATACCTAAAGCCCATAGCAACCCCCCCCCCCCCCAGGTGAAACCATTAACATAACGATCCTACCTGCCTGCAATACTGAATTCAGCAAAAACCTAGAACTGGAACAAGTGAAAATGCATGCCCATACATTGTGGTTGGAGTATCCGCAACCACCAGAAATGACCACTTTTATCTAGTTATCTGTTCTGACACTTGAATTTTCCCATCCTCTACCCACCATGCAACAATGTCATCAGGCTGCCAGGCATGTTGAAGTGTTTTCAAAAACATCCACGCTGAGTGCTGTATGCACACATAAATTGAGCATTTTCTTTTCATTTTTTAAAATGTTAAAGCATGCATACATTTTTATATGGATTGCATTTCATAGCTGCAAGGGGCATCCTGTGTAAGCAGGCAGTTCTGGAAGGGAAGCAGAAAGAGAAACATTTTCCTCTGATCTGTAAGCATGTCTGTTTCATACACTGATGATGCAACTGGATAAGATATTGCTGTTATTAGGTCTACAAAATTATTATGCTAAGTAAATGGGTCTCAGTTTATTGGTATCGGAAATGCCTGCGGTTTAAGCACCATTGTAAAAATGTTAATGTTACTAAATGTCTTCTTGGTGGGTGTATATACTGTGTAAGACATAATGCAGTCTTTTTCAGTGTGTTCTTTATAAGTTGTATTTGGGGAAGGTGTTGACTGGATAGTGTTGTGCAAGTGTTTTTATTTTTTTTCAAATGTTTGGCAGAAGTGATTCATTTAAGAAAATAACTTGCTTAACTCATTAAAAGTGAATTGCAACAAACCCTAAAGTTGTATACACTGGCAATAGTAACATAGAATGATCCACCTTTCTGCAAAACGGTGAACAGACTTGTCTTTGTATTTTTATCCTAGTTGATCTGCCTACCAGCACTAATTGACAAGACATCTAAAATAATGAGCAATATAAAGTGGATTTTAGTGTTCAACGCAAATCAAATAACCTTCACTGGTATTCTTGCTGACTCGGCAATCACTTGCCTTACTGTATTGAATTAGTGCAGTCCAGATAAATCCCACGGATGCTTGACAGTCCACAGCTTCAAAACATGAACATAAACAGTCTCAGCAGCTTAACCCAACTAATCAGTTATAAGGCATTTACAACGACTTCTCACAGTAGATGATGCAAGAAAATATTGTTATTCTGCTATAAATACAATCCTAAGCAGATTTGAGTTAAAGTCCATTAGAGCACCACAGCTTCACAGGTCTGGGTGTCACCAGAGTTAAAATCTGTTATACAGTAGTTATCAAAACAAATTCCCATTTAGAGATTTCTGTAATGCACTATGGAACGACAAGTGTATAATCTCTGATTCTCTTTTCTTATTTAATGTACCGATTTCAGAGGATAGTACCAAGACTCAGGTACATGTTATGGTCAATCCTTGCAGCTGCAAGAAAAGCTATAACAAAAAAAAATTGGAAAATAAATACCCTCTCTCCTTTTAATAATGAATTCATTTATTTAGCTAGGTCATTGTGTGATAAAATTACTCACACAAAGTTGAGAACAAGGAGTTGGGAAAAGTTGCATTCTCTTTTGCAGAAATTTTAGCTTATTTCCTGAATGTATTTATAATCTCATTTTGTTATGGACCTTGTGTATAGTTTCTTTGTTATAATTGTAAATACAGTGGTGTTCTATTCTTAATAAAACAAAAAAAATTCCAATTCAAGCATAGACCAGTACACATACTTAGAAGCAGACCTCAGTCTATTTCAACACCTTTTTCCAGACTTAAGTCTATGATCAAAAATGCCCCAAGAGTGCTTTGAAATTCTAAATTCATTAAATAACTTGCACAAAGATTTCTGCTGTGTAGTAGATAAAATTTGTAAAGCTAGGCATTAGTAACACTCATTTCTGATAGCAAAACTACAGTAAAACTTCTGAAAATTACTTTTGAGAGTGCCATACCTACCTTATCCACCCCATCTCCAAACCATCACCCCAAAAGTTCACATCTGTTTCATCTTGAACAAGAAAAAAAAATCTGCAGAAAAAATGAACACTATGGCTGTGAAGGTTCATTGATCCACCTCCAGAATTCATAAAAATGGCTGTACAATTGCTAGCTGCCGTTGAAACTTCCTATAAGGAGATGCATCATAGGAAGTAATGTACCATCTGTTTATATCTCCATCCATAAGGGTGATATGGTTGCCTAATCATAACTACATGCCATATCTTAAACACTTGGGCATGTTGTACTCCAACAAATCTTCTTACATCGAAATTAATGCAGTTTTCTCCCCAATTTGCAGTGTAGTTTTTGTAAATGGCTTTCAGTATCTACAACTTTACTAATCCTGACTTGACTTTGTAAGACAAAATCAAGTCTGGGGACATCATAATAGTTTTTTTTTCTCTGACCTCTTCAAGGTCTTCAGCACACTAACTCTCACTGGCCGCACTGCAAAATGATCCATACCCCAAACCTAGAAGACTGAATCTGGTACATTATGTCTCCCTATCAACTAACAAAATTAAATATCTTGGAGCTATTCCTGATTACACACTTACTTTCAAAGACCTAATCTGTGTTACTTTCGAAAGATGGGATATCACCATAGGCACCACCAATCGAATAAGACACTAGTTAACCCAAACGGTAAAAACTAAATTAATAACCTTCTTCCACTGTGTAGTTGCCTCACGGCAAGATGTTCTTTGGTTCGATTCTCAGCCGGAGTGCCTTCTGTATGGAGTCTGCATGTGTGCAGAGTCTCTTGTTCTCCCTGCGGTCGAGTGAGTTTTAAAGAACTGTGGTAGATGTGAGTCTGCCTTTTGTGAAGGTTGGATGCTGGGCTGGTAACTCGACACTGTAAAAACCCCACTGCCAACGAGTCTGCAGACTGGTGATGACATTGCTTCATCCACTCTAAACCTTTTCTTTGAATACATTGTCTATAACAGAGTGACAGCAATACCACAAACTAAGCTAAAACAGAGGTAGTTTAAGACAGCTGAATTTCATCTTGGAAGGTCAGAAAAAAAAAAAAACGTACTACTGCACCCTTTCACAGCATTTGCCTTGGCCCTCATTTATAGCCTTCTCTGTAAAGGGTACACATTCATATTCTGTAAATCAAAATACCCCACTAAGCAACCAAAAAAAATAAAAAACACTATATAACCCATTGCACTCTGCTACCCAGAGAGACGACTACACTAATCTCAGAGTTAAGGATGAAGATAGCAGAAACCAATAACTCTTTTGGAGTCTCCCTGATCAAAAGTTACAAAGGTAAACAACTCCCATATGAAATCACAAACTTTGTCAAGCAATCATTGCTAATTTTTTTAAACCTGACCAAATGTAAATGCTAAACCCCTCCTGCTATAGTAACTTGCTGTAACCTTGTTGTGACTTGGGCTGTTATTCAGTAAACGTTGTGTGCCACAGTATAGGGCTAGTATGCAGTAGAATTGCATACCACAGTCCTGTGTGATTCATAGACAAATTTACACAGTGGGGTAAAACATTGTATGCAGTCTTCATTCATTGTGTAGCCGTAGTACTCTGTATTTCAAATCTTCCTGCCCCCAGCCCCCATCATACATGATTCCCAGACAAATTTACCAAAACAAATTCCCATGCAAACAAAGACCAGTACACATGCTAAAGAAACAGACCTAAGTCTGTGATCAAAAATGCCAACATTTATTAGTGTTTATTATTTATTGACATTTGTTGACTCGGAAGGTCCACTGAGTCAAGTGGCCCATTTTCAGTGGAGGCCCGGGGAGAAAAGCTCCAACAATACAGTGATTTTATAAAAACATCAGCATTTAGAGAGTGCGTCAAAATATCATTATATACATAATACAACAGCAGAGTTGCAGAAGTATTTACAATGGTAGCAGATCTACATAAGAACATTTCTCAAACCAGTGATATAATGAAGAAGTCATTCTATTTATACATTCATAGAAGTACAATTAGGAGTGTACAAGTTAAAACTATGTAGGAAAAAAAAACAGTGAAAGATACCATAATATAAGGACAAGCAGAGAGGAATAAAATGGAGAGCAGTTATATTTGTTGGGAGTAGTAGCCATATTTGTTGGGAGTAGTAGCCAAAAGTATCTTTAAGGTGGTTTAGTCATGGGATTATAGTGACAGACATGGTTTTTGAGATGGTGTTCTTTCAGTGCTGATTTGAAAGTTTTATTAGAGTGCAGCTGGGTGATTGTGTGAGGTAGGGCATTCCATCGTTTAGCAATGGCATGAGAATAAAAGCATTGTCCAGCTATTTTGCTGTGCTTGGTTACAGTTATGAGTTGTTTGTTAATGACCTGAGATTCCTAGTTGGGGTGTGAGTGTGTATAATAGCTTGAAGGGATGGGCAGTAGTTAGGGTTAAAAAGCAATTTGTGGGTAACAGTAAATTGGGTATAGTAAAGGTAGTGAGGGAACTCTAGCCATTTTAAAGTATTAATTGCCAGGCAATGATGTGTGCGATTAGGCATACTGGAGACAAACTTAGCTGTTTTGTAATAGCATGATTGTAGTTTGTTCATGAGAGATGTGTGCAAGTTAGTGAAAATGGCGCTACCATAGAGTAGGGAAGGGAGAAGTATACTACTTGGACAAGTCCACCAGGTTAAAATTAGCAAATAGAGTTTATATCTATAGAGCTTACCAAGTTTAAAATGGGTCTTTTTGATTGCACCGAGTATATGATATTCTAAAGAGAGTTTATCATCAATTGTGATGCCGAGATGTTTTTACAGTTTCAATTTCGGTATTGTTTAAAATTTTCTCACAGAAGTCTAGTGTTAAAGGTTTTGATGAGAAAAGTAAACATTTAGATTTTTTTGGGATTAAGTAGCAGTTGAGCCTCACTAGGGCAGGATTCAGTGGAAGTAAAGGTGCTTTGTGTTAGCTTTAGGAGATTTGATATGTCAAAAGTGGATGTGATTGTCAAATCATCAGCATATTGAATGATAGTACATTGTAGGGATGCTTTATGGAGGTTGTTGATAAATATATTAAAAAGTAACTGCCCGAGAATAGACCCTTGGGGATCACAAGTGTTGTTGATTTAGGTATTCACATTGTTTGCCTTGCCATTTGACAGATTTGTTTTTCTGTTTTGTAAATAGTTGTAGAACCAATTTAGAGTATGTTGGGAGCAGTTTATGGACTCCAGTTGTGGGACTCCATATCAAAAGCTTTTGAGAAGTCTAGTAGTACGACTGAAGTTAGGAGACCAGTATCAAGAGTTTTTTTACAGTATCAATAAATGAAAAGTAGGGCAGTAGTTGTGCTGTGTGATGGCCGAAATCTGTGTTGGGTGGGTGACAGTAAGTTATTGTCTGAGATGTTTTAGCAGTTGAGAATGAATATACTTTTCCAGGATTTTAGACAGAGGTGAAAGTATGGAGATGGGCTGGTAGTTGTATAAATCAGTAGTACTACCACCTTTACGTAGGGGAGTAATAATAGAGTTTTTCCAGAGTTGTGGGACATATGATTCTGAGATAGAACGATTAATAAGAATATTAACTGGGAATGCTATTGAATCTGCTGCAAGTTTAAGGCCTTCTGCTAGAAGGCCATCGGAGGAAGGAGAGCATGGCTTTAATTTTGAAAGCAGTTCCCACACTAGAGAGGTGGGTACATGCTGAATTGTAAAAGGAGGTATAGTTGGGATGTTTTCATGGTTGGACTTTTTTGAGGGGAGAGCTGAGGTTTGAGAGTGGGTTAGAGGGTTATTGTTGTCCCTACAATTTATAGTTTTGTTACTTTGTGAAGCAAAGTCATTAACAAGTTTTGGATAGATTCAGTGAAGTGAGTGTTGAAAGTTTGGGCAATTTCTTGTGGGTCTTTGTTAGGAGATTGTGTAGGGTTATGCTGAGTACCAGGATTTAGAAGAGAGGAAACAGAGTTCCAGAACATTTTGGGGTTATTTTGATGGGTTGAATGTTTGGCGGAGAAATGTATTCTCTTGTCTTTATTGATCTGTTTTTTGGCATTATTGTGTAGTTGCTTAAGTTTCAGTTCATATTGTGGGGTTTTATTTCTATGCTATTCTTTCCAGGCTTTATCCCTAGAAGTAAGCAACTGTTTAGTTTAATAATCCACTAAATAGTTGCTTGAGAGACGAATACCAACACAAAGTTGCTCAAGAAAGGTAATTTATTCCAGTACAGTCTTAAAAAACATTTTTTAAGACTGTACTGGAATAAATTACCTTTCTTGAGCAACTTCGTGTTGGTATTCATCTCTCAAGCAACTATTTCGTGGATTAGTAGTCTTTTGGTTGAGTTGCTACACTTGTTTATTTGATTTTTAACTGTTTAGTTTGTTTTGTTAGCCAGGGGGCGTGGTTAAGCTTTGTTCTTTTGGTACGTGTTGGGGGCAAGACTGTTTAGTGTATCAAGAAAGATTTGGTTGAAATAGTTTACTGCTTCATCTAGAGGGAGGAGTTTAGTAGGGTACCAGTCATGGGTTTTTAGAGTATCTAGAAATATTTGTTGATTGAAGTGGGTGAGATTTGTGATTATTCTTAGGGAAAGTGGTTTGTTTGTGTGTGTGGGTTCTATGGGCGTATGCAGGGAGATGGTCACTAAAGGTATCGGAAAGGGTTCCTGCTTTGGTGAATTTATGGGGGTGTGAGACGAGTATCCAGTATAAGGTTGACTCAGTTTGTTTGTTCACCCTACGTGTAGTGTCTGTGATGAGCGTAGTAAACTTATGTAAATTTATGCTATTTAGTGGAGAGTTGGTGATGAGTGTTTGCCAATTTATGTTAGTGTCACCAAGAGTGATGATTTCATTTGATATATTAAGGGTTGCCCAGGATAGTAGATCTTCCAGGTAGATATATTTTGACCAGGGGAATATAAAGTACAGCAATACACAAGTGTTTTCTGCTGTTGATGTGAAGGTTTGCTAGGAATAAGTCCATATTTCCAAATGTTGGTATAGGTTTGGAATATGGAGTAATAGTTAAAGTGTCTTGGTAGATTAATGCGATGCCTTCACCTTTTTAAAAGACTTACTTTCAAACTGTAAATTCATCCAATAACTGATGCAGTGCTTGTGAGCACAGATCTCTCTTCCTTTCTGATGTGTTGCTCATTATACAGAGCCAAGTAGCATATCGGTATTAGATTAAAAAAAAATCCTTTGTATGGTAGGAAGAACCTCTACCAGCAGCAGCAGAGTTCCACATGGTGTAGGTATTCCTGCTACCACAACCACATTTCTCTTTGCTCCCCACTGCTGTGATGCTACTAAGCTCCCCACTACAGTGATGCTACTAAGTTCCCACCAGTGGCTTCTTTAACAGCACCAGGTAATTCTCCTAACTTTGCATCATGGCTGGCACATCACATTTAGGCATTATGAATGAACACAGAGCAACCAAGAGCTGCAGCTTAGTAAGATGTATTGTGGCTTGCTAAGTAGCTGCTGAATATTAAATTGCTGTTCATAGTTGCGCTGTCTAGGGCAGGCATGCTGCACAGCATCCCCCCTCACATCAGGACTGCTGGCACACATAACACACAGTTGTGTGCGCACTGGTATGCCATTCACAAGAAATACATTCTCTGGATTGCCCTGGACCATACCTACAAATTGCTGTGAGCTGTGGCATGATAAGTGTGACGGACAGATTGCATTTATGCAACTGCACACTGTTTAAGAAAACTCTGTCCCCGTTGCTTTCTACTGTGACTTTCTATAGAACTCATTTTCTGTACAAACTCTTAAGTTATGTATATAAGGTGGGAAGTTGGCATAATGGTTAAGGTATTTACCTTACAGACACAAGGTGCAGAGTTTGATTTCCAGCTGGAGTAATTGGCTAGGCTTAAAATGGCCCACACGGGCAGTTAGTCTAGTACTACTCTATGAACCTGTATGTATGTGTATGTCTCTTGTATATGAATACGTTTATACCATTGCATATATCTACTTTGTAGGTTGTCGAAGTCTGTAAATCCTGAAAGTCAAGCAGTTGTATATTAGGTTTGTATGCAGTACTCTGCAGGTGTTTGGGTTTCAAACTACTACTAGGTGCAAAGTACAGTTACTCCTCAGTATATCAGGTTTACCCTGGCTTTGAATTGTCCTTTGTAATCACTACTGTTGTGTACCTACACAGAAGGCACTTTGCTGTTGTATCATGTAACAGTTATGAAGTACTAAGACTGCACTTAATATAGTTGGTTAGACTGTACACAGTCGATTTTGTGTTTTTCTTTTTGAATATTTTGTTTTGGTTTCTGATTTTGTTTTGTTGTTTGTATTGTACACTGCATTATTTGTTGGGAGGTTTTCTCTGCAAACCTTCATTGAAAAATGGGCTTCAATCCATTTGGACAATACAGTATTCAAAACATGAATTAATAAATTAAATAAACACTGCCCATCACTGTGAAAGCTGCTTTCATCTCTCCACTTACATGTTTTTTCTTAAGCATACCTTGAGAAATAATTTTCTCTATAGTATTTCCAACAGCTAAAGAACATGCTCATCTAAATGAAAAAAATACAGCCACAGTATGTATCTACAAGCTTAGCTTATTCAGATGGCAGCATCTAGAATATTGCAAGTCCTTGGTTGTCTGCTATTATGAAGTTTTTTGCTGTGTTTATCAGTTTATATATGAAATACTCACTGCTGTGTCCTGTACAACAGAAGACCTTCATTTGCGCTCTTATTAGTCACAGGAGTACAGTTCATGGGTATTATAGCTGTTTACATTATTATTTCCAAATGTATCTACTTCCTTATTATTGCTACTTATCACAGTCTTCTGTGTAGGTTTGCCATTTTCACTAGGTTACTATGAAAACATTTGCACTACTTTCTTAGCAGTCATAATAATAATAATTGAAATCAGAAGTATGTAATATATTTTTGAATAAGGCATTTAGTATTATTAAGATGTAGTACATTTTCTTTTTTTTTTTTTTTCCTCATGTACTCCTGGGTTGAACCTGAACATGGTCGGTATGGGTCCGAGGTCTACCTTGATTAAGTAAAATAAAAAGTCAGTGTACTTACCATTTTTTTTGGTTTTGATTTTGAAATAAGACTACAGTGATTAAAGAGTTCTGTAGCAATTGTAAGAGAATTGGTACATTTTAGAGTTTGTAATGATTACAGAATTGAATTTGGCTACTTGTGTAAGTGCAGACAAAATAAGTTTTATTATGGGCTTTAGAAAAGTAGTAATGGCAAAGGCAATTTTAAATGGGATTGGATTGGTATGAAGTATGTTTCAAGAAAAACAGTTCAATGACAAAGATACTAAATAAAATGGGGAAGAGAGGCAGAATTTACGAGGTGTAGTTCATTTAATTTTTTTTTTCAAGAATGTTCTTGAAGAATTGACAGCATTTCTTTATTGAATGCCATTGAAAATATAGCATTCATTTGAAGAATTGATAGCATTTCTTTATTGAATGCCATTGAAAATATAGCATTCATTTAGTTTTTCTCTGATTTCTCCAGAATATGTTTTACTTTGGTAAAAGTAATAATAGGATAGTAATCTTTCAGAAGAGCATGTACAATGGGTAAAGGCTTTTGTGTGTGTTGGCATTATAGGAGATGATTTTTATTTGTAACCATATAGGTGCTGCACAATCACGACCAAGGAGGACATTGGCATGGGATTAAAAGAAAGGTTGAGGGTTGGTGGCTCCAAGCTTAAAATAATGTGGAAACCAATATTTTAATGTAAAATGGCTTTAGTCCTATACATTTGAGGACTTCCTCAGAACTAGCAGAAAGCCCACCAAAGCACACTGTGTGTGTGTATATATGTACGTACGTGTGTTTTTTTTTTTGTTTGTGTGTGTGTGTGTGTGTGTGTGTGTGTGTGTGTGTGTGTGTGTGTGTGTGTGTGTGTGTGTGTGTGTGTGTGTGTGTGTATATATATATATATATATATATATATATATATATATATATATATATATATATATATAATTTGTTTTGTTTTTGTTAGTTCTGAGAAAGTCTATGTTAAATTATCCAGAACAGACAAGATAGGTTAACTACAGTGGCAAATTACTCCTTGGGACTCATTCAATTCCACCTTATCTAAAATCTGTTACATTCTTAGCTGAATACTCTTCCAACTCTCCTTTGCTTGTAATTCTTCATACACTTTCTTGGAATGTGAATGGGTTAGTGTACCCAGTTAAGCACTGAAAAGTATACATTAACATCAGCAGGCTTACCCCTCACATTGTCTACAAGAAATGCATTTGTTTGTGCTACAAAAGTGTCAAAGTTAGAGTGGTATGAACTAGGACAGGCATGGGCAAACTACGGCCCGGGGGCCACATGCGGCCCGTTAAACGTTTTGATTCTGCCCGCCAAACTTGAAAAAATTTAATAAATTAACCTTGTTAATGTTTTATTTCCCCTGCAATTCTGATGTTTCCTCACTAGATGGCACACTCTAGATATATTGGCTTTGTTGAGGTGAAGCGTAGGCCTTTTACTCCACGTTTGTACTTTACCCTTTGATCCACCGCCCCTCTATGAAGATGAGCAGACCCAAGAAAAGGAAAGTGGACAGAGAATGTCGAGTGTTCAATAAGGAGTGGACAACTAAATATTTTTTCACTGAACACCGATCATCTGCTGTTTGCCTGATATGCCAAGAAACTGTGGCGGTTTTTAAAGAGTATAATATTAGCCGTCATTTTGCCACAAAGCACGCTAATTATGCTAGCAAGCTCTCAACAAAAGAACGGGAAGCTGCTGCTGAGAAGGTGGCAGCTAATTTGAAGGCTCAGCAAAGTTTTTTTCACCGTCAAACTGCCATTCAAGAGTCAAGTACCAAGGCCAGTTTTATGCTTTCATTCAAAATAGCAAAGGCCAGCAAACCACTGTCTGAGGCGGGTTTTAAAAGAATGTATGGTAGAGACAGCAGGTATTTTGTGCCCGGAGACCAAAGACAAATTTGAGAAAATCAGTTTATCACGGCGGACAGTGACTCGCCGTGTGGAACTAATAGATGAAGATATCACCAGCAGATTAAACAAAAGGCAAAGTCATTCACTTTTTATTCTTTAGCACTGGATGAAAGCAACGATGTCAAAGACCCTGCTCAGTTCCTCATTTTCATCCCAGGAATCAACGAAACTTTTCAAATAACGGAGGAGTTTTTGACAATGGAGTCTCTGAAAGGACAAACACGGGGAGAGGACTTGTTTGAACGGGTGTCTGCTGCCATCGAAAACATGAAGCTTCCCTGGAGTAAGCTTGTTAACGTCACCACAGATGGATCTCCGAATTTAATGGGAAAAAACGTTGGCCTGCTGAGGAGAATCCAGAATAAAGTGAAAGATGAAAACCCTGACCAGGATGGCATTTTCCTCCACTGCATCATCCACCAGGAATCTCTATGTAAATCGGTGTTACAGCTGAATCATGTTGTGAATCCTGTGGTGAAACTCGTCAACTTCATACACGCACGGGGACTTCAGCACGGTCAGTTCATTGCGTTCCTGGAGGAAACTGATGCGGATCACCAGGACCTGCTTTATCACTCCCGTGTCCACTGGTTGAGTTTGGGCAAAGTGTTTCAATGAGTGTGGGAGCTCAAAGAGGAGATTGGCATGTTTTTGGAGCGGCAGGGGAAGACTGATGAATTTCCTGAGCTGAGCAACAAGAGCTGGATGTGTGACTTTGCGTTTGCTACGGACGTATTTTCACACTTGAATGAGCTCAACGTGAAACTGCAGGGGAAGGAGCAGTTTGTGCATGACATGTACACAAACGTGAAAGCCTTCAAATCCAAGCTGGCTTTATTCTCCAGGCAGATTTTGAACAAGTCATTCACTCATTTTCCTAGACTAGCCACGCTGAAAGAGGCCGGAGCAAAAGTAAAGAAATACAGTGAGTCACTGGATGCACTGCACGGAGAATTCTGCCGTCGGTTTTTGGATTTCGACAAAATTGACAAGTCACTTCAATTGGTGGCCTTTCCTCCGTCACAGGACCCCGAAACAGCTCCAGAGGAGCTTCAGCTCGAACTGATCGACCTTCAGTCCGACCCTGCCTTAAAAGAGAAGTTCAGCTCTCTGAAACTAAATGACTTCTATGCTTCACTCAATGATGCCGCGTTTCCAAATCTAAGGCGAAAAGCGCAGATGATGTTGGCTTTGTTCGGCTCTACCTTCGTGTGTGAACAGACCTTCAGCGTCATGAACATCAACAAAGCCAGCCACAGATCCAAGTTAACAGACCTACACCTCAGATCCATCCTGAGAATCGCCACAACAAAACTTACTCCAGACTTTGATGCGCTGGCTAAAAAAGGAGACCAACAACACTGCTCCCATTAAAATGTGTGTGTCTCCGTGATACACACGTTGTTAAAATAAACAGTGCACGCAGATCAAATATAACGCTTCACAGACTGACTTGCTGCAACTGTTTCGTCCTTGCACTGGTCGTTGTTGACTTTTGGCACCGGGAAACAAATTGAATAAAAGGAACAGGACAAGTACATCTGCATCTCCTACCGTTTTTGAAAAAAAAGACAGTCAGGAGGAGAGTGATGGTGATATCCTGAAGGATAACAGAACTTTCACTGCTTTAAAATAAAATGGTCATTTATTTGATTTTCAGTGTTTAAAGACTCATTTCGAAGTCAGAGATTTTATTGTAATGCTTTTCTTCATTTTCATTGGAAATTAAAGCACATGTTTTCTCCATATCCCAAGATCTGTATTTTTCCTCCAATGAGTTGATGTTTTCAAAGCATGCCATCTATCTGCTCCTGTTCCGGCCCCTTTGTCAAATGTTAGAACTCAATGTGGCCCACGAATCAAAAAGTTTGCCCACCCCTGAACTAGGAGCATCAGTCGGCTTCGAAGGATTTATGAGAAGAAAAGCATCTCTTTTAATTAGGAAAGGTGTTGTGTTGTACCATAAGAGAGAAGTTGAAGGTTTCAGAAGGCCACTATATAGAAATGAAGGGGTTTGTTAACAGAAAAGTGATCCTAGTGGCCTCTGCGCTTGCTCTACATCTTATTTGTGACTTGAAATAAGAAACATACAAGTTACCATTCTGAGTTTTCATGGAGGAATGACATTTCTAGCTGGAAACTGGAATTTTATGGTGGACAGTAAAGATGTTCAGGGTGGCACCAGGTCATTTATAATGCCTCACCAGGGTAATTTATTTTCAGTTATTTCTGTTGGGGTTTAGTAGCTTCAACTTATTAAAGTAAAAACAACAAACTTGTTTACATGTTACCTATCAGTATGTCTTGGGCATTCCAAATTGGATAGAATTTTGATATTAAATGAATATAAACATTTGGTTGACAAATTCAGGACACATCTGAACACTATGCCAGACTATTGTTCTTTAGTGTTTAAAGACAAGGGAATACATTAGGAGACTGTTGAATCACTGGGCATTATTTGTTTTATGAGTATAAACACTTTTAGGATTGGCTTCCTTCACAGGTAGAAGATTGATGGATAGACTTTCAAGATGATCATTGGAGGTTACTAGGCTAATGACCCAAGGGCCCTTACAAGCCTAGCCAAATTTTACCCATATTTCCACGATCAGCACCTATCGCCCCTGTCCAAGAGGGACATAGGTGGAATCCCTGGGGTGAACTTACGGTTACCCATCCAATCTACCAGATAGTGTTTGAAGAGGGCTAATGAGGTGCTCTGCTTGACATGAAGCGGGAGTCTGTTCCAAAGATGTGGTAACCTCTGAGAGACAAATTTGTCCCTCCAACAGATTTTGTTAATGTCACATACTAGGTTAAGGCCATTAGAGTGAGTAATCCATGTACCATTTGACTTACGGATATGCAGCATTTCCAATAAAGCAAGGACAAAGATTGTCTTGTATGCAAGGCAGAGATAACCTTTGAGCAGTCTGTATGAAACAGAATAAAGTGACAGTGATTTCAGACGGTTGTCATAGGACAGATGCTGAAGACCTTTAATTCTCCTTGTGAGGAACCTTTGTGGTCTCTCCAATTGCTGCAGGTACTTGGAAAGGTACATATGAAAAGGGGCATTGTACTCAGTTATTGTCCTGATGAGAGAAGAGTACAGGGAGGTTATAACTTCTTTTTTTGTGGAGGAAATGTCCTTACTTGTGAGATGAACAATATAGAATGCCCTTCTTATCACTGTGGAGACATGGTGATCAAACGTAAGGTTGCTGTCCACCTGTGTGACCAAGTTTCTCACCATTAAGTGCATACTTAGGGTGGTGTTGTTAGCAGGAACATCACTCTTACTGAAAGGGATGATAATTTTTTTGCATTGAGTTTAAGGCCATGACTTTAGCACCACTCATTTGTTTTGTGTAAGACCCTCTTATAGGATGTTGACATCATTTGGGGGATTCTACAACTGCTCCCATTTTGCAGTCATCAGCAAACTTTGTCAGCTTTAGTTTTAGTTTGCACTTTGGAGGATTAGATTGCAAACAGTAGAGGTCCCAGAACTGATCCCTGTAAAACATCACTGGTTACAGGTCTGCTGTTGGAGGTAGAACCCACATAGTCAAAATAGGGGAATCCATCAGTGAGCCATTAGCAACCCATATATTGATATACGGGTTGATACCTAGCTGGGTGAATTTGTCAGTTATGCCTTAGTGGGGGATAGTGTCAATAGCCTTGGCTAAGTCTATGTAGGCTGTGTGCATAGATTTCCCCTCTTCCCCTCTTGGTGACTGTCTCGAAGATGTCCACCAGGTTTAACAGGCATGATCTCCTTTTGACAAATCCAAATTTGAGTAGGGTTAAATGTTTGGAGGTTACCAGTGTCTTTGTTGATAAGGTCCATGATGATTCTCTACATGGCCTTGCAGATAAGGGTAGTCAGACTAATAGGTCTGTAGTTCTCAGCGTCAGTTGAAGCACCACCTTTGTGTAAGGGTTACCGGTGGCCTTTTTCCATCCAGCTGGGATGAAACCAGTGCTTGGACTATGATTGAAAAGAGTACACAATGGCATTGCTAATTCTTGTTTGAGCCCATGTAGGACGCAGCCTGGGATGTTATCAGGTCCCTTGGATGCTGTGTTGTTGACCTTTAGAGAGGGCATTCATGACCTGCTGTTTAGAGATGTAGGGTACAGGACAGGTGATAGGGATGTCTTGGGGTAAGTGTGGTGAGGAAGGGGAGTGACGTTTTCACAGAACCTGTCTGCTAACAGGTTAGCAATGTCCACAGACACTTGGTATGTGGTATCATTAACTGTCAGTTTGGCCCAAATCTGAGCCTTTCCTTTAAGGTAACTAAAGAGCACCTTGTGGTTGTACTTAGTTGAGGAAGTTACTTTGGATTCATAGTTGGCTTTGGAGGACTTCACAAGGAGTCTTATTTGCTTGCTTAAGCTGAGGAGGGAGCGTTTCCAGTTTGGGACTTGCTTCCTCTTACTCCTGGACAGCAATTTCTTCCTGTTATTGTAAAGCCTGTTAATGGCAGTTGTCCACTAGACAGGTTTGCTCTTCCTTGAAGAGGTTGTTTTCGTCCTATCTGGTATAGCTGCGTCAGTACAGTTGCTCAGGTATTTGTATAAAACATTTGTGTCGAACTCTGCATAGTTGCCAGTTCCATCTGAGGGAGGAGGTGCAATGAAGCTATTTATACCATCCTGTAAGAGGTTCTAATCTGTTTTGGAGAAGTTTTTTAGATTAGTTTGTGCTACGGAGAGGGGGGGGGGGTGTGATAGTAACTTTGAATGAGAACTAATTTGTAGTCCGATCTCACCAGGGAAGACCTCACAATGGGGGTGCTACAGTGGTCCCCCATATTGGTAAGTACCAGATCCAGGATATCGGTGCCCCTCGTGGGGGTCTTTACTAGCTGGTCCAGGGCAGTAATGAAGTTGAGGAACCTTTGGGCAAGGGAGTTTCCACATGAGTAAGTTCCCCAGTCAATGGATGGGTAGTTAAAGTCACCCAAAACCATGGTGTTCGGATGTATCTTGATAGATTCAAGTATATCCAAATAAGCAGAATGGATGTCCTGATTCATGGAGGGGGTCTTGTAACTGGCAGTGACTTGAATAGATATCCTACCAACAGTTATTTGCACCTGAAGTATCCCCAGGGGAATTATGCTGTTTAACCAAGCTGAAGTTGTATTTATCTTTAATGTGTATTAATACACTTTCATTTAGTTTTCCTGCTTTATTTGTGGTCTGAACAGGTGGAAGGAGGTGATGATGCACGAGAGATGAGCCCTTGGTGCACTGAGATGCATTTAAAGGGACATTTAAATTTAAACTTGCAAACTTCATCAATAAATGGAGTCTGGGAGTATTGGCTGGTATGTCCAAGTGAAATGCAGATGTATGCGAGTGGTGATGGCTTTGTTTTAGTGGTGATAGTGAGGACAGCCAGGAGTTGAATGTATAGAGTCGGATCTGAATTTTAGGTCCAGAATGCTTAAGAGTAGATCTTTTGATATCTTGGTGAAATCATTGAAATATCTTAAGTATCTTACTTTTGGACTGTGGCAAGGAAAGAAATTGTTACATGTAGTTCAAGCTGTAAGATTGTCCCAGAAAGATAACTTGCAGCAAGCCCCAGATGGTATGTTAGGTGTTTCAAAAGGTATCGTGAGGAGCTGCACTTAAAATCTTGAGGTCAATGATTGATATGATGGAGAATATTTTAAGAGGTGGGAGGCACACTGGCACAATGGGTAGCATTGTCGCCTCACAGCAAGAGGTTCCCTGGTTGATTCTCAACTGGGGTGCCTTCTGTGCGGAGTCTGTATGTCCTCCCTTTGTTTGTGTGGTTTTCTTCCAGGTGCTCCGGCTTCCTTCCACATTCCAAAGACATGCAGTAGGTGGAGTGGACACTAAATTGGTCATAGGTGTGATTGTATGTGTGAGTATATGCTGTGGAAGAACTACCACGACAGGGTAGCCACCTGGCAGTGTAAACCTTTGCTCTAGATGATTGTCACTGTTGGTGACACCCTGACCCCATGTGCAAAAATGGTAAAAAGAGGTTGTGAATGGATGGATTTTAAGAGGTATGAAGTTACTGAGATGGGGTTAAAAGAAATCTTGAGAATTAAGAGGAGAACTGGTTGAATTGTATTTGTATTTGATGTTGGTTTTGAGGAGGTCTGTCTGGGGATGAAAGTGATATTAAAGCTGTTTTTTGCTAAAGAATCTTGTTCTACTTATTTTGGATCCTGTTCCACTTGTCCAGTGGATGGTTTGGTTATTTGCTGGTTTTGCCACTTCATTTTTTGGGAATATTGTTGTGATTTGAAATCTTGAGAATTGGTGGCTTCATTATCAAGGGGGTTCTTGGTGAGTGGCCGAACTAAAAGGAAAAACTTGGCACTGGATGGGATACTGACAGAGTTTTATCAGATGATGATAGGAACAGATATTAGAGAGGGTGGTCTTTTGGATGCTGTTATTGAAGTAAAATGAGTACCAGCTTCATGAAGTGAAGCAGTAGTAGTGGTCCTCCAAAAGAAAAGGAGGGATCCTATTAACTGAAACTTGTATATGCCCAGTTCTGTTTTAAATTCCAACTATACACTTTTCATGGCAATTTTGTCTAAATGCTGGCAACAATGGCATTTTTAATGAATCCTGATCACTATGGGTTCATTTCTGGATGTCTGAGTTTTGATTGTGTTGAAAAACATTATTAGCAGTAGAAGAAGCCTGTAAACATGACCTTCTGGTGATAGTTGTGATACCCCTGCTCTGGGCCAGTAATCAAAGAATCTCAGTCGTCACCACTGACACCAGCGAGCGACGTTCACTTGGAACAAAAATGGATACAGACAGAATTTTCAGATGTAGCTGTTTGCACCAAGCACAGTTTTCCTTAAGAGCACACAGGAAACGCACTCATTTTGGGAGCTGGGTTTCCCTCTGTGATACCCCTGCTCTGGACCAGTAATCAAAGAATCTCAGTCGTCACCACTGACACCAGCGAGCGACGTTCACTTGGAACAAAAATGGATACAAACAGAATTTTCAGATGTAGCTGTTTGCACCAAGCACAGTTTTCCTTAAGAGCACACAGGAAACGCACTCATTTTGGGAGCTGGGTTTCCCTCTCTCTCCAGACCCCCAATAAGACTCCCCACTGGCACAGCTGTAGAGTTGAATCCTCAGCCATGTGTTCCAAGCCAAGTCCTCTACCACCCTCTTTGTGAAACCAGTGCTCTGTGTCCCTGCTGCAAGTAGCTGACACACACATTCTTTGAGATTTGATTTTCACACACAAGTACATGCACACATACATGGGAAAGGCTGGCACAGATTTACTAGCTATGCCCCCTCTGCCCAGACTATAAAGTGGGTACTTTCACCAGAACACTCGTAAGCCAGCTAATCTAAGGCTCTTACAAGGGTACCCAATTATACGGAGTAAAATTAATACTTACACAAATGGTAGTGTTTGACCCCAATGCAGCAAGGCTTTCAGGATCTGCCACAGTGTCACAAAATAAATATAAGTACTCTCAAAGGTTAAAATATTCTCTAAAAGACCAGCCACAATAAAAAAGTTTAAATATATTTAGTATTTTTAGCGTTGTCACCTCACCGTAAGACGTTGTCCTGTTCGATTCTCTGCTAGACCGTCTTCTGTGTGGAGACATGCGTGAATGGGCATACCTTTGTTGAAGGTTGTGTGTCAGGGCCGGCAACTCGGCATGTAAAAATCTACTGCCAAATACTAGCGGACCGGAGTTCCGCTGTGGCGACCCCTAACCGGGAAAAGCTGAAAGACACAACAAGTACTTTCATGTACTTTTATTATTTCTGTTTACATTAAACACCAGAGTTTTAATCACAGGAAATATTAAAAATAACACAGATGGATAGGTTCCCACAGATGCAAAAAAACAGTACTCGACTAATCTCACTATATTTTCCTGACCTGATCTAAAGAATTACTATTCCCTGGTTACTTACTAAAGCAAGGGAAGATGGTGGGGGAGTGGTCTTCCTTCTTTGTCAGGTTTCAAAAAACAGACTGCCCTGAGACTTCTGTCTTATCTAGTATTAAAACAACATTTCAGTGCTGGATTATAAAATGACATCACCTACATCTGGTCATTTGACATTGGTTCTGTACTACCCCCCCCCTTACTAGAAACTGAACCAGAATCTAGCATGTGTTACCATACACACAGGTATTGCTCTGCTGAGATGTGTTATAGCATCTGGAAGCTATAAAACCATTTCATTACTTCCACCCTTCCAGGGTAGTAATTAGTTCTCCCCTAAGGACAGTACAGTAGGATTCCTAGTCCTGGTTTTCACAGACATTTTGTGTCTGGCTGCAGTCAGAACTATAAGGTACAATCTTAATGGCCTAAACCAGGTAATTTAATTTCAAACTATTTTTCAAAGTTAGCTGAACTGAGAGTAACCTCTTCTTTTCCAGTATCCACTGTTATAGTATATTAATTTCAAAAGTTACAGTATTGTGTGACGTACAGGTATGTTTCTTTTCTGTCCAGCAGGACCCACCATTGGTACATTATTTAACACTAGCAGCTTTACAAATACATTTTCAACACAAGCATCTGTACAAATGAGTTTGATATACAGGTGACATATAATTCTTTATGAAACTCCAGCTAGCTATGCTGACATATGTTACACACCCACTGGCCTACTTCTCCTGGCATGACTGACAGTACCTTATATCATTACATCAGTGATTAGCCGAGATGCTGAAAAGTCTTTAGACAAGATGAAATGGAGCTATGTATTCTAAGTGTTAGATTTGTTTGGATTACTTTGGTCAGTTCTTAATACAAATATATGAGGGCCCTGTTGTTAGGGTCAAATTGAATGTAAAATTTTCATATGAATCTGTTTCAAAGAGATGATCTGTATATAGCTATCTGCCAGAGCCTCTAGTTGTGACATTTCAAGGATACCCACACCTCCAGGTTGGTGGCAACGCACGAAGCTTCGGAAACCATCCAGGTGCAACTAACCATAGGCAAAACTGCTCTACAAATTGTAGCATGCTACAGGCCACCCTCTCAAACTCAGGAACCCCACACAGCCTTCCTGAAGACACTGGAGGGTATAAATGTATCTCCAAACACCATCATATTGGGTGACTTCAACTACCGAATATAGACTGGGAACATTACTCAAGCCCTAACTTTCTAGCCCAACGGTTCCTGGAGTTCATAAATTCAAATGCCATGGAACAGCTAGTCACTGTTCCCACGAGAGGAGAAAATATACTAGATCTCATTATCACAAACATGGGGACAAAATGCACCACACGGAAGTATATCCCTCATTGGTGAGATCTGATCATAAACTAATCTCACTGGAAATCCACATCCGCCCCACCCCAAACAAAAGACCACAGTGAAGAACTTCTCTAAAGCAAACTTCACACTACTCAAGACTGGTGTGGTATCCTTCAAGGCCCCTGAGCCAGTGGAAACCACAACCCAAGCTGCGGAAGCCCTTACAAATGCCTTCTATGAACACCTCCAGGACTGCATGGATCAGGCAATCCCAAATAAAACCAAGACTCTTTCCACAAAGGGCAAACGTCCAGTCTGGTGGACCCCAGCCATTAACACTTTACAATAAGAGGAGAAAGCTATTACATGATAGAACAAAATCCATAAAAGGGAAGTCACCCCTGATCATTATTGGTAAAAAAAATACGAGCACTCATAAAATCAAGTAAGGCCAATTTTGAGAGAAAAATTGCCATGGATTCAAAGGACAATCATAAGGCCTTTTTCAGCTATGTTAGGAACCTGGGTGGAAACTCCCAGATATGCTCAGAATTAGTCCAAAATGATACAAAAATCACTGAACCCACAGACATTGCCCACATACTGGCAGACAGGTTCAGTGCAAACTTCACCCCCCTCTCCCCCCCTAAAGGAGAGATAACTATCCCAGCGGAGTGTAGCCTCCCAGACATCTCAAATGCGCAGGTGAAAGCTGCTCTCTCTAAAGCTAAAAACACAGCATCAATGGGACCGGATGGTGTCCCTGGCTGTGTGCTACACGAGCTAAATGAGGAATTAAACCCGCACATAAGGCAGCTGTTTAATCTCAGCCTTACCACAGGATACGTGCCCAAGGAGTGGCGTACGGCCACTGTGGTCCCACTCCACAAAGGCGGTGCCTCTACGGACCCTGGTAATTACCGCCCCATAAGCTTAACAAGTCTAGTCTGCAAAGCTATGGAGAGGATCATAATGGAGCTCATAAACAAAGATATAGGGGACTTGCAGACATTGGACCTGACCCAGTTTGGCTTCGTCAAGGGCAGATCATGCCTTTTGAACTTGGTCGACTTCTTCGAAACAGTCACCAAGGCCATTGATGAGGGAAAGGCAGTCCATACAGCCTACCTTGACCTTGCAAAGGCTTTCGACACACACTCGGGTATTGTAGAAAAACTTACCAGCTTAAATGTAAACCCATATGTCACAAGATGGGTTGCAAACTGGCTTAAGGACAGAACCCACAGGGTTAGAGTTGCTGGCGCTATGTCAGACTCCAAGCCGATCACAAGTGGTGTCCCACAGGGCTCGGTCCTTGGCCCCCTATTGTTCGGCATCTACTTCTCAGAAGTACAGGCCAACATGGGAGGACTTTGGCTGACAAAGTTTGCAGACGACTGCAAACTGGGTGCCATAGTGGAAAGTGCATCGGACACGGATATCCTTCAGAAGGGACTCACAGAAACATATAGCTAGTGCCAGAGCCATGGCCTGAAGTTAATCGCCAAAAAATGTATAGTCATACCCTTCGGGAAAAACAAGGTAACCCCAAGCTACCATATAGGTGGCAATCCACTAAGCACAGAAGAGGTTATCAGGGATCTGGGGACCCAGGTTGACAGTGGCCTTTCCTTTGATACTCACGTTGCTAAAGTGGTTAGAAAGACCTTCTACATTGCCCACCTGATCATGAAGGGATTCACATCCAGATCTAGTGAGGTCATTGTTCCCCTGTACTCTTCACTTATCAGACCAATGATCGAGTACAGTGCCCTATTCAGGATGTATTTCACCCGACATCTGCAGCAATTGGAGAGACCCCAAAAGTTCCTCACCAAAAGGATAAAGGGACTCCAAAATCTGTCATATGCTGCCAGATTGAAGAAACTCCAGCTCTATTCAGTCGCATACCGTCTGCTCAGAGGTGACATGTGCCTGACATACAAGGCCATGTCCAACCCGAAATTAATGGACATGCTCCACCTCAAAAAATCCAAATCCAACAAAACCACTAGAGCAAACGACTTAAACCTTAGCACGGATATAAATAGAACATGCTGGAGGGATAGATTTATCACTCTGAGACTCCCTATGCTGTGGAATAAAATCCCGGTCCATGTGAGGCAGAGCACCTCGCTGGCTCTGTTCAAGAGAAATCTTGACCTGTGGATGGGAGATCGTAGGTTTACCCCGGGAATCATCTCTGTGTCACTGCTGGACAGAGGCACAACAAACTAATGGGTACAGTATTTTTTCATATAAGGGGTGGCGTAAGCCACAAAACTTTGGGCTAGGCTTATAAATGCCTTAGGGCAGATAGCCTAGTATAAACCTATGAACGTATGAGGTTTTGCTGTGGGCAGAAGAATTCAAAGTATCCCTCTATGCTGAGGGTCTGCTGATTTATTTGGTGAACCCTGTAAAGGATTTGGAGAAACAACTTAAAATACTAGGTAATTTCAGACAGATTTCAGGTTGCAACTTAACTGACAATGCTTTTGTCTTGATTATGTTTAATTTGTCTCTGTCAAGGGTATTGGAAATATGCATTCTTTCTTATGGATGGAAGGCAGTCTTAAATCTTTAGGTATTCAGCTGACAAACACAGTACATCAAACTATCAGAATTATACAGCTCCTTGTTCAAATGCAAAACATTGCTTTACAAGTGGAGGGGGCAGTAATCTGATTTTCTCAAAAGACTGCTTCTTGACGGATGATGGTGCTACTTAAGGTATCTTTTAAAGGCAGTGCATTAAGCTCCCATAAACCCCCTTTTCACCAGATAGAAAAGTATGGTTCTCATATTTTTGTGGAAAAATGGGAAAGTCATGTGATCATGGGAGAGCGTAATTTTACTAGTAGACTGGAGAGGACTGGAAGATCCATACTTCAGAACGTACTGGAAAGCAACATAGTTAAGACTGTTTCTTGTTTGGACTGCTAGGCAGAATGACATAATATGGGTCAAGTTAGCAAGTCAACTATGTAGAGAGGTTAATAAACTACCCAGTGAAATGTTTCAGGATTCAGAGCTATCTTAGTGTACCAGGATATAGAATATAGAAGCTTGAGTAGACTGTAAAAAACATTGAGTGGAAGAGCCGAGGACAGTGTTGGAACCTATGCTGTTGTCCTTCAATACGACAGGCAGTTACTGCGGAAGTATGGGACTGTGGCCAGATGGAAGGATTTGCTGTACTGGAAGCAGTTGTTAGAAGAGGAGAAAATAAAAGATTTGGCCTAATGTAAAGTAAAACGGAATTTTGAAAAGGGGGGGGGGGGCTACTTTATTTATTTGACATTAGTTAATTTTAAAGGGTTTAATGGATACTTTGAGAGAGACTCTAAAAGACTCCCAAGAGACCTGCTTAGTCTCGCAGTGGATGACATTTGTTCAGATAAACAGGGCAAATAGGCTTGATGCTAAGCATATAGTAAGTAAGGTCTCTGTGATTTCAGGGAGAACAAGTGACTTGGAATAGAGAATGAGGTTGGATGAGGGGTGGTGAAGAGTGGAATAAGATTTGGTAAGTGATAAAATAATCCACCAAGTCCAGAAAGTTTCAAACATTCACTTGGAAATGCCTTCTGCCTCTGCAAACATTTTCACACATGGAGGAGATTCAAGAGCCAGCCATGTATCTAGAGGGCATTGAGTAATTTTTGGAGATGCGGCAGATGGAATGTGGGGTCTTGGAGGCATATTTTTTAGGAATGTACTGTGCTGGGGTAATTCATGCAGCAAGTAAGGGAACTCTTAGATGAACATTCGCCACGTAGAATAGATGTTTGATAAAGTGACATTTCTAGTGGAAATTAGCATAAAGGGCAGAAAGATTATAGTAGAAAGAATGTTGTATTTGCTGATACTTTTGGAAGCCAAGACTATTGGTAACCAAGAAAACTATTATATGAAAGCGGAAGCAGCAGGTCAACCCCCCCCCCCCGATACAGGGGAAATTCATTAGTTACTGCAAAGAGACAGCTAAAATAAGGATAAATGAATGTGCAAGGAATAAATAAATGGGAGTTGTGGATTTTGGCTTGTGGTGACCAATATTCTGAAGATGGTGTCAGAGATGCATACTGTGGGACAGACTAAATGACTACATCAGAGTAGAAGCCCAAGTAACTCCAGACTGATTCAAAGAGAGTAGATTACAGTGGTGTGGGCACATGTGCAGGAAAGTAGAAAACAATCTGGTGAAGATGATTTTGGAAAGACAGGAAAAGCCTAGAGGACATGATGACATCCAACATAGAGATGGATTGATTGTATGAAAGAAGACCTGCAACAGTCAGGCATGACTGTCCAAAGAAGGTAGGAGAGTGGCAGTGAATCTAGAGAGAGAGAGAGAGAGAGACATGGTGACTGTTGATGACACCCAGAGTGCACGTGGAAAAAGGGAGTTGATGATGATGATTCTGATGATGATGGTGAGGAGGAGGAGGATGATAATGATATGATCAGTATTTTGTCTGACAAAAACATATGGGTGTATAAGAAGCCAATTTCACTAGTAATTTACAAGTTTTTCACCATCATTTTACATTGAGTCATCTATTGTGCTCTTTGTAATGGTTTGGTTAATAAATATTTTACTGTTAAAAAAAATGCTGAAAATTTGGATTTCAATATTTTAATGAAAGTGTTTTGTTTCTAATAAATAAATAATTCTTTTTTATAGTATAGTTGAAGGAATTTCTTTTGGAATCCCAGCTTTGTGGTTACTTATTTTTTTGTATTATCGGTTGCCTCTTAGTAACTATCCTTGTTTGGTCTTTTAATGAATGAAAAAAAAGTCTTATAACATTTGACTTACTATGAACGTCATTATTTTCATTCTCAACCACTTCCCCTCTTTCTGGTGTTTCCATACTTAAGCTACCTCGTCTTTTCTTTATTTTAATTACTAGAAATTGCAGGTGATATTACAGTATCTTTTTTGCAGTTTTATGTATCTGTTTGCTATGTACAACCCTGTGTCTATGACTGAGTGTTCAACAATGTATATACTTATGCAAGCTATATACATGCTCTGTTTCTAAATGATATTTGTGTAAGTCATTGTAAATCTGTTTTCTCTCCTGTATGTATGCTTACTTACATTTCGTATTCCTGCTGATATCATACAACTGTGTTTTATGTATATGTCAAAACTGGTGTTCATAGTAGAGCTTTGCTCTCCCAGCCTTTGCTGAAAAAGGTTTTTTTCCCAGTTGGGCTTTCCTGGTAAACAGAGAGATAACCAAATAAGTAAGTAATAAACTGTTTTGCAACATGTATATAATGTGATTCTATTGAGAAGGCTTAATGCCTTTTCTAGGGTGGGAGTATACAGATCTCACTCATTTGAAGCAGTTTATGTTCCTCTAAGGAGCAATAATAATTCATCCTGTCTAGGTGCAATATCTGGGGTATTAACTGTATTTACCCACCATCTTTATGCATTTCTAACAGCATTTTAAGTCCCTAAATCAAACCCAATTCACTCAAAAGCAGTAGTAACAGAAAATCGAATAGGCAGGTTATTGACTAAAAAAATGAGTTTGTTGTCATCTTCCTTAAACACATTTATGTGAGAATTCCACTTGAAGCTTTTACATACAATGTTATGCTGCTTGTATAACATGAAACATATAGTCTAGCTTTGCCATTGCAGCATTTTGCATGATTAAAAGTCCACTTAGTCCTGTTTATAAGTAAGACACTCCTTAGCTATATAAACATAATAGGTGTTCAGTCTTTAATTACAGTCATCTTGGAACAGTGTCATGCTGTCATAGGAAGATAAAGTTAAAGCAAGAAAAGCTTTCCATTTAACACCATTTTTGACCTGTTTCTTACCTTAATGTTGAATATTTACACTAGAGGCAGACTAAACTAAATGGTAATGCATCCTAGTATGGAGTATGCCCATGATGATTTTGAACTTCCCCATGTCAATTTGACATTTGTTTGCTAAATAAAATGTTTCCAAGCCCATTCCACATACATGAATGAGGCATTATGCAGTTATTTTTCTTACAGTACACAGACATATTGTTAATTACTCTTTGCAAACAAGGCACAAACATTTACTGTGGCATTCAAAATAAACAATCAGCTAGTCCTCTGATTTGTTTGCCATGTAATCCAAAAATACTTTATAAACGGGATATTCAGGTTATGCATGACCTTTAGCAAATGAAAATAGGGTACTGTGAATGCCACGGGTAGCAGCTAAATATTCAGAAAGCTTGCATATTTTAAGACTCCTTCAGCTGACTAGCTAAAGCTCTGCCTTTTCTCTTTGTAGCATCCTGTAAGGGACAAGAGGAAGTTTTGGATTTTCATGAAGACCTTTCCATCCACATCGGCTCATAGATTAGTATTGCTGGAGTGGTTTGGGGCTACTGGGATACTTGGTCTGCCAGTTGCACTGGCTGAACCCCTTGTTCGTCTTGTGTTGTACAATATAAATGTTTAGCAGCTTCCTCAGCCTATAAAGAAACCCAAAGATGAACTGGGTATAGAAGTTTGAATTTTAATTTAACTTGTGTACAAATCTTAATCGCAGACTGTAATAGGGTAATCTGCTTTCTTGTTAAGAACACAGTAATCATTGTCACATAGTACCAATCTTTCTCCCAGACCTTTTAGCCGGAGTCCAAAATATAGATGATTCTTTTTGCTGAAAAGTGGCAAACCTAATTGATCTTAACCTTGGTTTGGATTTCGTCAAAGGCAAAATGTTTGACTTGCATGTTCAGAAATGTAAGTGAACCCCCTTCCTTTTTGCTGAAATGTGGCAAACCTTAACCAGTGTTCTTGTTTTGTTTTTTCTCAAAGGCAAAACGTTTGACATACACATTCAAAGAACACTTTCTCCTTTACTGTTCCAGTCCATTGTGATATTTAGATGTCACAAATTCCTAAGCATATTCTGCTTCCACATATTCATAAAACCCTGTAAATATAAGACTTTGTACCACACAGTATCTTCAGTGTGATGCAGCTTTGTTCATTTGACCTCCCGCAAGTCATTCTTTGCTCAGAGCCCTGCATCTCTCTAGTTGTTTCCTGAAGCTGGTCAGAATGCAGTGACACTGTCTGTTCTATTTCTTATAGTTGTTTTGCAGGACTTTCCCACAAATTCTGTCAACTGTTTACTTAATTTTTCTATAGGGAGACCAAGTCTGTCTAACAAGAGGAAGTTAGCAGGCATTATTCATTTGTTTGTTCATGATCTGTGAGAACCAGAGGTCTGAAAGTTTAAGTACTTATTTGCACCAGGCAGTTTTTCCAGAAAAAATGTGCAGATGACTAGGAGTGTTTTATCGACTGTTGACATAAACTGCAGCTATTGCCAGCAGTTGAGTATTTCTTGAGGAAAAAAATACTGTGGCTTCTGAGTATATCTTCCTTGGGTGGTTCATAATTGTGATTATTTTTTGTGTTTTTTGCTTTAGAGTATCATTAAGGAAGGGATGTTAATGAAGCAGACAAATTCATTCCAGCACTGGAAAAGACGATACTTTAAACTTAGGGGTCGCACGCTTTACTATGCAAAAACTGCAAAGGTAAGTAGGACAAGGTGTATCGATGGCTGCCTTCACAACTTTAACATAGTTACTGTGTCCGTTTTTAAGATAAGCTGGGGCCCTCTAGTACTTTAAAGTCACATGACTTTGTGTCATCTTACCATGAAAAAGCTGTCAAAATGTCATGTATAATCCTGTCACTGCCGATGTGTTTAGAACTGTGTTCAGAATGTCAAGAGCTGTTGGCTGCATAGTAGGAGCCCTGTGATTTAGTCAATAAGGGGAGAACTGACTCCTGAGTAGTAAAATGCATACTACAGTCAGTGTGCTGAGAGCTGTTTTACCTGCATTTACATGAGGCTAATGGCTGAGCATTATGGTTGGTTTCTGTATGGAACGAGCACTTTGATCATTTGGTGAAAGGTGGATATAAGTTAACATGAACCTTGTAAATTGCTTGGAATGAGCCTTGTGGTTGGTCAGAGTGGTGGGAACTGGGTCCTGTTTGGAAATAGCCCTTTGACTGGTTATTGTAGCAAAAGCCTGATCCTGCATAGGATCAACCCTGTGACAAGAAGTTGGTGCCTTAGTAAAACAATCCTTGTAACTGACCAGTGTGATGAAACCTTGGATTTAGTGTAGTATGATCCCTGTGAATGGTGTGTGTGTGTTGAATTCTATTTCCTTTGTGGTAGAGGTGCTGTGATCCTACATGGTATGGCCTGTCTGAATGTATTGTATATTGAGAGCTTAGTTCAGGTACAGTTTGAATTGATGGAAAAGAGGAGCTAGGTACAAAGATGTTAGTTTAGGGACACCACAGTCTGATGGATATGGTGTGCATGGACTGAAACATTTAGTTCACATACAGTGAATAGAGTTGCATGCAGAATATTGGAGCTGAAGATGCTGTTTCAGGTCCAACATGGAATTATGTTGATGGCAATGCTTGGACTGAAGGTGTTCGTTCAGGCATATATAGACTGATGGATATAGGATGCTAGGATTGGATGTTTTAGATTAGGAACAGTGTAGACTGATGGATACAGTGTATTAAGACCAGAGGTGCAGCTCACAAGCACTGTATACTGATGAGTACAGTGTGCTGGGACTATAAGATGTTAGTTTAGAGAAGCTAGATATTTTTGGCTACATTATGCTAATACTTAAAGTATTATTTCAGGTACAAAACCAGACTGGTGGAATGCAAGGCATTAAGTCATTAAGACTGAAGGCGTTCAGTATATGATAGAGTAATGGATCTGTATAGGGTACTGGGACCAGTGGTGGTAGTTCAGGTACAATACAAACTGACCATTAAGGAGCACTAATACTGAAGCTGTTAGTTTGGGGACACAGTGGTGGATCCATGGTGCTATGAGTGAAGGTCATCTTAGTTCAGGCACATGGTGAACTGATGCATACAGGGTGCCAGGACTGAAGGTTTTGGTCAGGAACAGTACATATTAATGGCTACAGGGTGCCAAGACTGAAGGCGTTAGTTTTTATGCAGTAGTGATGCAGATAGTTTTAAGTCAGAGCTCTGTCAGTATGGACCCATGTATTGCAACAACTGTGCTGTTAGTGATGAAGCTGGCTTTTCAGGTGTAGTATAAACAGATGGGTGCTGAGTTCTGTACTTAAGGGTGTTAATAGAGACACATTATTGCCTTCCAGATGTATATTGTAACCAAGGTGTTGTTCATTTCCATATCTTGTATCCGGAGTGGTGAAGTGTGCTGTAACAAAGGGTGCTGACCAGTTGCATGCAGTATGTAACAGTAGGTGTAATTTGCTACAACTCACATTGTATATTGCGCATTAATGGGTGTAATGTGCTGTAAGTGGATGTTGCCTGTGTGGATTTTTGTTTATAGGTAAAGTTTATGTGGCTGAGACTATTAACTATTCTGATACAGTGCATGCATTGGTTACATGATAGCCCATCAGCTGTTGCATTCCTTGCAGACATGTGCTAGATCTTTGTTTCATAATTACCTTTTTTTTTTTTTTTTTTTTTTTAACTTGGATCAAAAGTTTTTTTTATCTCTCTTATTTAGCAGTAATGTCTGTGTGTGTATTTTTAACTGCCTTCTGTCCTTTGCTGTCATTGCTCCCTATCTTGGTGTACCAAAGGTCTGTAGTCCTGGATTCTTAACATCTTTTCTTGCCCTAGGATAATCTGTGCCCTTCTACTTCAGATGTTCATAGGTTCATAGGTTCATACTAGGCTATCTGCCCAAGGGCATTTATAAGCCTAGCCCATAGTTATGTGGCTTTCGCCACCCCTTTAGTTTGAATAAAAACTATGCCTATCATTTTGCTGTGCCTCTGTCAAGCAGTGACACTGAAGTAATCCCTGGGGTATATCTGCAATCTCCCATCCATTGGTCAAGATTCCTCTTGAACAAGGCCAGAGAGGTGCTCTGCCTCACATGTACCGGGATTTTGTTCCACAGCATAGGGAGTCTCTGGGTGATGAATCTGTCCCTCCAGCACATTCTATTTATAACTGTGTCAAGGTTTAAGTCTCCCGCCCTTGTGGTTCTGAGGGATCTAGATTGTTTGAGGTGAAGCATATTCATCAAATCTGGGTTTGACATGGCCTTATATGTCAGGCACAGGTCACCTCTGAGCAAGCGGTATGAGACTGAATAGAGCTGGAGTTCTTTCAGTCGGGCAGCATAAGACATATTTTTGAGACCCTTTATCCTTTTGGTGAGGAACTTTTGAGGCCTTTCAAGCTGCAGCAGGTGTCTGGTCAGATACATTCGAACGGGCATTGTACTCAATCATAGGTCTAATGAGTGATGAGTACAGGGGACGATGACCTCCCTTGATCTAGATGTGAATCCCTTCATGATCAGGTGGGTGATATAGAAGGTTTTCCTAACTACTTTAGCAACATGAGTGTCAAGCGAAGGCTACTGTCAACCTGGGTCCCCAGATCTCTGATGACTTTTCTGTGCTCAGTGGATTGCCACCTATATGGTAGCTAGGGGTAACCTTGTTTTTCCCGAAGGGTATGACTATGCATTTTTTGGCGTTTAACTTCAGGCCATGGCTCTGGCACCAGTTATCCGTTTCTGTGAGGCCCTTCTGGAGGATATCTGTGTCAGATGTGTTTTCGACTATGGCCCAGTTTGCAGTCATCTGCAAACTTTGTCAGCCATAACCCTCCTGTGTTTGCTTGTACTTCAGAAAAGTAGATGCCGAACAAGAGTGGACCCAGGACTGAGCCCTGTGGGACACCACTTGTGACAGGCTTTGAGTCTGACATGGCTCCAGCAACTCTGACCCTGTGGGTTCTGTCACTTAGCCAGTTTGCAACCCATCTTGTGATGTATGGGTTTACATTCAAGCTGATGAGTTTTTCGATGATACCTGAGTGGGGTATTGTGTGAAGGCCTTTGCCAGGTCGAGGTAGGCTGTATGGACTGCCTTTCCCTCATCAATGGCCTTGGTGACTGTCTCGAAAAAGTCAACCAAGTTTAAGAGGCAGGATCTGCCTTTGACAAAGCCAAACTGGGTTGGATCCAAAGTCTGCAAGTTCCCTATGTCTTTATTTATGAGTTCCATTATGATCCTCTCCATGGCTTTGCAGATAAGGCTTGTCAAGCTAATGGGGTGGTAATTTCCAGGGTCTGTGGAGGCACCGCCATTATGAAGTGGGACCACAGTCGCCGCGCCACTCCTTGGGTGCGTATCCTGAGGTGAGGCTAAGATTAAACAGCTGTCCTAACTGTGGGTTTAATTCCTCATTGAGTTCATGAAGCACACAGCCGGGGACACCATCCGGTCCCATGGATGCTGTGTTTTTGCCTTAGTGAGGGCAGTTCTCACCTGGGCATTGGAGATGTTTGGGGGCTACAATCCTCTGGAATAGATATCTCTCCTTTTGGGGAGAAGTTTGCACTGAACCTGTCAGCCAGTATGTTGGCAATGTGTGTAGGTTCAGTAATTTTCACATCATTTTGAACTAATTCTGAGCATATCTGGGAGTTTCCTCCTAGGTTTCTAACATAGCTAAAGAAGGCCTTATGATTCTCTTTAGAGTCATTGGCGATTTTTCTCAAAATTTGCCTTGGATGATTTTATGAGAGCTCTTAGTTTTTACTTATAATGATCAAAGGTGTCTTACCTTTCAAGGATTTTGCTCTATCTTGTAGTAGCTTCCTCCTTTTGTTGTAGAGCTTGTTTATGGCTGGGGTCCACCAGACTGGACGCTTGCCTTTGGTACAGAGAGTCTTAGTTTTGTTTGGGATTGCCTGATCCATGCAGTCCTGTAGGTGCTGGTAGAAGGCATTTGTAAGTGATTCAGCGGTTTGAGTAATGTTTACCACTGGCTCAGGGGCCTTAAAGGAGACCACACTAGTTTTTAGAAGTGTGAAATCGGCTTTTGAGAAGTTTTTCACTGTGGTCTTTTTGTTTCAGGTGGGGCGGGATGAGGGCCTCCAGCGAGATTAGTTTATGATCTGATATCACCAGTGAGGGGTATACTTCGGTGTTGAACATTTTGATCCCATGTTCGTGATGATGAGATCAAGTATGTTTTCTCCTCTTGTGGGGATGGTGACTAGTTGTTCCATGGCATTTGAGTTTATGAACTCCAGGAATCTTTGGGTTAGAGTGTTCGGGCTTGAGTAGTGTTCCCAGTCTATATTAGGGTAGTTGAAGTCACCTAGTATGATGGTGTTTGGTGCTACATTTATCCTCCAATGTTTTCAGGAAGGCCATGTGAGGTTCCTGAGTTTGAGAGGGTGGCCTGTAACATGCTACAAATTGCAGAGCAGTCTTGCCTATGGTTAATTGCACCTGGATGGTCTCCGATGCATCGTGCGTTGCCACCAACCTTGAGGTGTGGGTGTCCTTTATGAATATGGACACCCCCCCTCCTTTCTTGGTGTTGTCCGGATTTTGGGGCCGGAACGCATGATATGAGGTGAAACCTGTTAGTGCTGGGGTGCTCTCAGGAGCCTTGAACCAGGTTTCTGTCACAGCACAGGCATCGATGTTCTCCATATTGAGAAGGGCCTCGAGTGCGTGCATCTTGAGATTGAGACTTCTGGCATTGAGCAGCATTACCCTTAGTTTTTTTCCTTTTGGTGTTCTAGGGTGGTAGGTTTAGAATTTGAGCCTTGCCTAAAAAAGGCACTATGGGGGTGGCAAGAGCCTTTGCCAATATCCGAAGCCCAGGGGTGACAGGTGCAAGCCGTCCCTTGCGAAGCAGCGTGGCTTGTCCAGCATGTCATCCCAGGCAGACAGACATTGGATCCCCTTTGAATGACACCAGAATTTAAGCCAATTATTAAAGCTGATCATCTTATCACTGTATTGTGGCATCATTCTAGGTGAAGGTAGGATACTGCTCAAGGTCAGGGTCATACCTGCCTGGGCTACATAATCAGAGAGCTCCTCGATGTCCCTTTTCATGTAGTCCAAGGAGGTATGTCTCAGGTCGTTGACACCAGTGTGGACAATGACTGAGTCGTACTTGTACCTGCTGTTGAGAGACCTGAGTGCTTGCGTTATGTGGCGGATTCTAGCGCCCGACAGGCAGCTTACTGTGACCTTCTCTTTACTCAGTCTGGTGAGCGGACGTCAGTGTGTCTGACTATGGAATCACCAATGACAAGTGTGTCTGGCATTTTGTTTGGCCTTAAGGGCTGTGACTGTTTGACACTCTGACTGTGTGGTCTATGTGTTGCATGTGTTGGGTCGTGAGGTGGTAGTTGTTTGGGTGTCTGCTTTGGTGGCCTCTGCTGTTTTGGTAAATTTTTGATCAGAGCCTCCGAGTATGTCTTTGTGTGAGTATGTGTATGATTTGAAGTTGTGATGGTACCATGTGTGACTGGGTATGTATTGTGTGTGGTTACCTTCTCCTCCTGTCTGGTCTTGCCAGTCCTATGTTGAGAGAGCTCAGCCTCCAGTTTGGCCGTATAGTTGCATCTCTCATGTATTTGTGTTTTGTGGGAGAAGGAGAGGATTGTCTGTGTACATGAGGCAGTTGTAACATTGCCTCAATATTCCCAGGTTCACCAGTTGAGCTGGAGAGGACACTAGCAACTGATCCCTCGACATACTAGAAGTAGTAGATAAAGTGACTTTCAAAGGACTCCGGGGGAAGTGGGTTTTAGGCTGGTGGGGTACTATCTATAATAAGAGTGCTTTATCAAGGTGCAAGTACTGTAGGAGTAAGTGCTAGGCTTTAGAGATAGAGAATAGTCTACTTGGGAATCAAGTAGAGATGAACTTTTCAGTTATAGGATATGCTGGTTAGATCAGCAGTACAGCTCGAGGAAGGTAGTTTTAAGGGAAAATTGGAAGAGTGGAATTTAGATAGCCCAAATAGTTTAACCTTGTTTAACCACCGCTGCTCTTGTGTGCAACAGTGGTAACTCCGCGCTAAATCGCGCTTCAGCGTTTAGCGTGTTTTATAGCAGGGGGCTGAAGGGAGCTAGGAATTGGCCCAAAACGACCAATGGACTACTAGTTTCTGGCTGAAACTTCACCAAATCAGACAAAAAGACCGCTCAGTGCTTCCCACTCCCACTGGTAAGCAAAGAAACTTCCCTCCTTCCTAATAAGGCAGTGGATCAGTAACAGGAACTAAAAACAAAGCCCAGGGATCAGCAACTCTGAAACTGGACTACTCTAGTTCAGTAAGGCGGGAAAACAAGAGATTTTGTTTTGTTTTATTACAGAGACAAGGAAAAAAACAAAATGCTATAAATGCTGTAAATCGGCTAGCGCACTTTAGTGTGTAGCCTACAGAAACAATTTGCAACAATTAGTAACTTAAAGTGCAATAAACAGTGTAAAATGCAGAAATCACTTAAAGTAGCAATAAAACAGGCGAAATGCAGTCGCTAGCTTAAATAACAGTGGGAAAGCCACAAAAAATACTTATATCTTATATCTATGTGGCATGTAGTCCTGCTTTGGTATAGTCTAGGTCCATGTTTTTGGTTGTAGTATCATGTCTCCTATGCATTACAACACAGACCTTTGTTTTCCTGAGAATTTTGGTTCACTGACTTGAAGAGGTGTTTTGTTTGCTGGTTCTGCAAGTGCTTTGGTTTGTAGTGATTTTCCTGGGAATAGCATCTGCCCCTACTGTTGTGTATCCTACTCCCCTGCCCCCTGAGTTTGATATTTGAGTCTGCTCTGGTGTATCTTGGAGCCCTGTTTTATCTGCTGTAGCATCTGTCCCTAATTTAACATAATCTAGACATCTGTTCCCTGATTGTAACATCTACCGCATGTTATGGCATAATACGTGCCATCTTTCTTGCCTGTAGCTGCTTTGGGCACAAAATCATGCATCTGCATTAGCTTTTTACAGTGCTCCCCTCTCTGGTGTAATGTAAACCACTCGTCATTGTTTTTGTCATCTGTTATGTTCTGTGGTCATGACTCTGTTCCTGCTCTGCTGTAACATATGTTCTTGCTCCTGGATTGCAGTGTACATTCCTGATCTACTGTAAACTAGGCCTGTTTTACTCTACTGAAGCTGTAGTCCGTGTCATGGCATAATCTGAGACCCTGCTCCTCAGTTATAGAATCTACCCCTGATGAAACAGACAGCCCTATTCCTTAAATGACACACCAGCCTTTGCAGTGGCATAATCTGGGATTTATTGTGATAAAGTCCATCTATTGTATTTGCTGGAAGTCGCAGTGGTACAGCGGTAGCGCTGTTTCCTCACAGCAAGAGGTTATCCTGTTCGATTCACAGCTGGAGCGCCTTCTGCGTGGAATCTGCATGTCCTCCCCGCTCTTCGAGTGGCCTCCGAAAGACATGCGTGAACGGGCGTGCCTTCGCTGAAGGTTGGATGTCGGGCTGGCATCTCGGCACCATAAAAAATCTACTGCCAATCATTAGCGGACTGGAGTTCTGCTGTGGCGACCCCTAACTGGGAAAAGACAAAAAGACAAAAGTCTATGTATTTGCTGTGGAGCCTACTCGCCATCCACATAAAACAAAGTTCATCCCAGTCTATATTCAAGTGGAACCTAGATCTGTGGATGGGAAACAGAAATTTTACCCCAGGACTGCTCCTTGTACTACTGATGGACAGAGGCAGCCCCTAAATGCTTTATTCCATGCATGGGACCCTTCATATTATCTGTAGTATGATCCCAGTTATTCTCATTAGGGGTAATATATAATTATTGACCATGGGATGGGAAGGTAGGTCTATAATCAAATGGGATAGGTTATTTTGAGCACAAAAACGGAAATAGTCTTGGCTTAAAATGGCCCGCAAGGGCAACTAGCCTAGTACTTACCTATGAGCAAAAGTATTGTCAGGTTATTTTTATTTATTTTATAGTAATTGTCCATGGTTGCAGGTATTTTCTTTTTATGCAAATAAATGTATTAAGTCTCATGCTTTAAGCTGTTTCCAAGTAAGATTTAAATGGCTGTAGTGTACAGTTTTTGAGATATATGTAGAGTGCTTTCTCTGATGGTAGTTGATAATACGTTGACCTGATAGAGGAAGTGTTCTCTGTACAGATGCATCAGAAATTCACTAAGCGTGATAAATGTCTTCTGCACTAGGCGACTGTATTGATTATTCATATGTGGTCTGAACTTATTATTGCAGTTTGCAATTGAAGATCTCTGCTATTTGTGGTTCACGGTAATGTCTGTTGACTGTTGTAACGCAGCAATTATTACTGATAATCTGTAATACTTATTTCAACATTGAACATCGTTTCATTGTGAAATGGTTCACTAATGGCCTTGAAGTATCCTTTGCACTTGTGCTTGGGGTTCAAGGGATTAACAATGAATGAAATTCAGATAAGGCAGAGTAGGTGTTTACAGTTAAATGTAGCAATGCAGACTTTCGGATTAGTAGTAGGTCTTAATTGAGGTAAGCACTGCTGATTTGGGCATGAAAATGTGTTGTGGCTTTGTTATATTGAAAGATAGCAGAGCAGTGAAAAAATAATTGTATTTGGAGTTTCTGCATTTGTTTCTATAGCTACCATCAGCTGGGTGGCAATGCTAACTGCTGCTGAAGGCTTACTGTGCTGCATTTTTGCAGTAGAAAAATTTTATGCATATGTGAAGCTACCATGTCGTAAGCGGGATGAGGATCTCTCATTTCCGCAGCTATCATTTAGCAGAACACTTCTGACCCAAGATTAAAGTATTTAAAATCTGTTTGTTTATAAAGTTACTGTTCCTTTAGTGACAAGTTGCTTTCATGTATTCAGCTACATTTAATGCTAATACGTTTGAAGTTTTATCCAAAATGAGTATTAGCCTTCGCTGTGTCATAAATCACAGCTTCACTAGTGTGTTGCTATAGCAGCAGTCACAGTCACCAGTTAAATTGCTGGGTCTGCTACAAGATTTATTAATGTAGGTATTCCATAACTGACCATTGCTGTAGTTTTGAGAATGTGAAAGAGACATTTAAAGTAATTACGTAAGTTAGTAGTTACATTGTTCTTTAGTAAATTACATAATTTTCAAGTGGTTTCAGTTGAGTTTATTCTTGACTTCTGTGACTCATTCAAGTAAGAAAAAAAAAAGACACCCTAATCTTCACATAGTGTTGAGGGGATGGATTAGTTCACAGTAATTAAAATGAGGAGCTTTGTAATAGCCACACTTGAGTGTTAACACATTACAGTAAATGTTTCATAATTACAGAGAGTCTATACTCTGATATTCCTGTCAGTGTCTTCTGAGAGTGTCCCCAGACCTTTGAGTCCACTGCTTTATCTTGAAATATTTCATTGGAATCTGAGATCCTTTCCATCACCTGTTTACTTAGTTAAGTGTATGCTTTCCTGGGCATTGCAATCTTTCAAAGCAGCATAAACATAAACAATGCCTCATTTTGTCCCACTGGTTTCAAATGGGCATTCTGATCTTTCACAAATAATGTCTCTGGTGATTTAAAAAACACTGTTCTTCTTTATCTGGGTATTTTGTCTGTATCGACACTGGCCAGTTGACGGTGTTTTTGGAGTCTGGAAAGGTGCCGATCGTATGGCAAGAGCTTGGATGCTGAGCTAACTGAAAAGTGAGAACCTGGAATTTGCCCCATAAAATTTGATAGGCATCTCATCTCATCTTTAGATGAGTAATTGTCCATACATGTTTGCACTGCCATCACTGTGAAGAAATGAAATCTTTATTAATTCACAATTCTGATTAGTTTGTGATTACTCCATAGCTAGAATACATTTTTACAGTACTACACTTCTTTTGTGACTTTTACCTCATGCAGTGATATGTTTACCTTGTTCAGTGATTGTGTAAGTTTCTTCTGACTCATTTATATTGCTATAATTTTTTCCCTGAAGTTTTTCTTTCTGAGCCCTCAGTAAAAATCCCATTGAACAACCCAGATAATACATAAAATAATAAATAAATTGCCCAGTAGCTGGGATAAAGCAATATATTTCTGATGTAAGATAAAACTAAAATCCCATATGGTGATGTATACCATTGTACATTTACTTTCATCTTCTTGATTTCATGTTGCTGTCTGTGTCAGGATACTTTGCAAAATATAGCTTAATTTGGGTATATTTTCTGGAAGTATTTCCATCATTCTGTACTAAAATTATATATTTTAAGAATAATGTTTTTGCAGAGGAATCATGCCCCCCAGTACTTTAATGATGTGACTCGTACCTCCAATTTCTAAATATATTACTTCTGAAATCATACATATTCCTTTTTCTTTGAGGTGGTGTGACCTTGGAGGTTATGTATTCTAAGATTTGTGGGTGTGTAGGGTACAGAAAGGCATAGCACTCTTAAAAGAAAATTTAGTTTTGCTCTGTACATTTAACTGTTATTCTGTGGTTATCTGCAGTGGTGAGACAGTGTGGGCAGTATGTTTGACACTGGCAAGTCTAGCTTTGGTTACTCAAAGTAGACCCCATTTTTTGCATTTTGATGTACTGAGATTACCGAGTCTTTGGCAAATTGTAGAACTTCTTTCTGTGCCCCATAGAGTGCTAAATTCTATTATTTTGGAAGGGTGCTGACAGAGAGAATGGGAGCAAGAAAAGGGGTTTGTAGGATTCAAAAGCAAAACCAGTGTTAAATATCTGTGTATCCAACATCACATGGAGATCAGGGAATAAGGCTATTTACTGTTGGCACCAGGAGTGAAGCAATGGTCAGAAAATGGGAGAACATTGTAAAAGGAGTCTAGGGAAGCTAGACTTATGGTGTTACTGTTGACATATGGGCCAGAATTCAACAGCTGTTCAGCAAAAAGAAGTTCACGCTTCAACCTTTGTACAAGAGATGGCTTCCAGTAATTTAGTATAAGAAATAAATCAAAGATACTCAGAGATGATTACAGTATATGAAACTGGATGAATATATCAACTCAACTAGTAAAAGGCTGGAAAAATAGAAGAACCTTTAACTAGCTATTCAGATAAATTGATAAAACTGCAAAAATCAAAGGTTGTGAAATGAAAAGTCTGGCTTAGTATGAAGCTTCTCAAGAAGAGCTGTTTCACAAAAATAGTAGAGTTAGAAGACACATCGCTTGGAGAAAACCTGATATTTTCTGCTGTACAAGAGAAAGTGGAAGGGGCAGACTATTCATTTTATGAAAGTGCAAATAAGCAACTGGACTGGGATTCCACAGCAGGATTTGTTAATTGAAATGGCATATCAAGTGTTGGCTGCTTTCTCATGACCAGGTTTTGAAGCAAAGACCTGTATTAGTAACGATACAGCCAGTTGAAAGAGGTGAGCCTGACAAAACTGTTGCAGAAAGGAAAACTTAAAATAGGAGACAGCAGAGTGTTTGTGGAAACTGACTTTTCAGTATGCACTTGCAGAAGAGAAGCAAATTTGTCACCGCAATCAAATAATGCTGAGAGGCAGGTGTGAAATTTAAGCTGCTGTATCCAGCTGTCTTCAGAATATTATTTTGCTACAAGATCAAAGATATATTTTTGGGTGCAGAACAGGTAAGGAGAAAATAAAAAAAAAGTTTACCCAACAAAAAGTTAGCCAGCAGGCAGAATGGGGCTCTACTTCCCATACATCTGACAATAAATCTCATAGAGAGACTTTGCCATTAAGACTTTTTCCAGTTTCCCAAAGGAAAATGTTTGAGAGGCAGAAAAAAAAGCACAGGAGTTGCCTAGAAAAATCAGGTGTACTTGGGACTTGAACCAGAGTCTGGTGTTGGAAGATAGAGATGATCAGGAAGAATACTAGCAACAATGAAATTAGTGAGTAAATGGGAGAATGAAAAGCATCAGTCACATTTGTAAAATATGGCTTTGCAAGAAAAACTGCCTGAGAGAGACTGGATTTTTTGTTTACTTTGATTAAACCGAGAGGGTGGTCTGTCAAGTTTATACCCCACTTTACGTCATTAATGTTTATAAGGACATTAAAGGGGAAAAGAAGTAACTGTAAATAAAACAATTTATTCCTATTAGTATTGGTATAAAACATTTCATGATATAAACTGCATGTTATATTGTAAAGCAGATTTGTATAATATGCAGTCAGGGCTATTTTAAATGATTTGAGGAGGCTTTTCAGTAACTGTTTTATATATGTTAAATATATTAAATTTTAAAGAAGTACTTTTTCTTAGTTGTGACAAATAGTAGGCCTTAGACTGTAATGAGATAAATGCTTGACAGAAGAAAGTTTAAGTTAATATAATGTTGTAATCGTGAGCTGCTGGGGTCGGGTAGAGTGTAAAAGTGCATTTTTTCATATTATATGTAGAATTAAGATAATACTTTCCTTTGTTTTTACCAGGATGTTTCCCTTGGCTGAAAATACAAGCATTTTTGTAAGCAAATAGGCATGAAAAATAAGACAAAATAATGAAAGGCAAATGCTAAGGTTCTTGCATTTGCATAAGTATTGGCATATTTTTCTTCGATCAGCAAATGCTGTCAGTGGGAGATAAGTCTATAGATGAAGTCAAGTTGCCCAGGGAAATTCTGTACATTGTCTTCTGAATGAAATTTCAAAAGATTCCTTCATACATCTACAAATGTTTTAACTTTTTATGATGCTCTATGATACAGATCTATCATTTGAATCCTGTAGCTTTTGTCCCTGGTCCTCCCTTGGAAAAGGGCGCTGCTGAGTTTGAATTTCCCAGTAAACAAATTACATGGAGACAAGCTGTCTGTAATTGTGCAAGCAGTTAATCTTGAGAGTTCTGAGCATTATTTACTGGGGGAAATTAAAAATGTAAAGGTACAATGGCAAGCAGTTCAGTGAAAAAATAGTTTGAAATTATAGGACGTGAATAAGAGATGGTAGCCTCCACGGCAGCCTTAATACTTCAGTGCATTTAATAGAACAGTGTGCAATTTAGTTTTATTTAAAGGTAGCCAGTGCACTTTTTCTTAGGGCCAAAGGTTGTTTTCTCAAAGCATACAAGCTATTTTTAACTTCTGTGAGGGGGACAAATATAAGAAAAGAACAAAGAACAGTCACTGTAAGTGAGAACACAGGCTGCAACATGCACTTTAGCATGGGTAACCTTAATTTTAGATTAGGTAATGCCTGTAGGTGCGGGTAACCTTAATTTTAGATTAGGTAATGCCTGTAGGTGCATCTGTCTATTTGGGGGCAGTTGTTTCTATCTGGAGCATTAAACTTCATTTGTTGAAAGTGTACATAATTTTGTGTGTTTTGTTCTGAATTGATAGGGTTGGAGGTGTTCTGAAAATGTGACATGGGTTCAAGTGGAGATGAGAAGATACTGTATAAAATGTCAGCCTTTCAAACATTAGTGTGTGTATGTAGACCAAAGCTGGACATACATATATTCTGTGTAATAGGTGGGAATAATGTTTTTTATCATAACTATTCTACCCATGTTATCTTGGAATGAAATGGACTTAAAGGTATAGACAAAAAGGAAGAAGTATTGAATTATGTTAAGAAATGCGGTGTCCAAATTGCAGTGCCATAGAAGAGACATTTGGAAAGAAATGAGCATGTGAATTTGACAAAGAAAGGATTCCATGATGGATATTCAGCAGAATATCATGGACAAAGGAAAGGGGGGGGGGGATAACTGTATTGGTTGGGAACTCCAGTAGTGATGGAAGAGAAAAAAGGCAATAATGGTAGATTTGTGGCAGTGGTGGGTTATCGACATGGGAGGTAGATTATGCTGACATGTATTTATATTCCACCAAAAACTGCTGTTATGGAGTGTAAGAAAATTTTGAGAGAAATGGTCAGCTTTCAACAGGGAATATTACTTACAAGTAGTGACTGGAACCTGATTTGGAATAGTGGGGATGTATCAGGGGGACATACAAGGGAAAATAGAACAAAAGAGGGTAGATTTCTGAAGAAATTTATGTAAGACATGAATTCAGTAGTAGGAATTCAGACAGAATTGATTATTCACAAAGGTGCAATAACTGGCATAGACTGGATAGAAATATTTCACTGGAACATGTGTATTTAACTGAAACTTTAACACACATTTAATTGTTTCAGCTCATTCATTGATAAAAACTAAGATAAAATGCAGTGTGATAAAGTAAAAATGAGACACTGGTGTTTTCCCAACCACCTGTTAAAAAGATAGGAATTTAAGGAATGGGAAGTGGAAATTGAGAGTTATTAGGGAACACAGATTTTTTTTTTTTAGGAGAGAGAGTAAATGGGGTAAAATGAAAATGGAGTTTAAAAACTGTGTAGAAATAAAGAGAAAGATAAATATGGTTAAGAAATGCATGGAATTTCTTAGAGGGGCTGAGAAAGTTACAATGGCAAACGGTTCAGTGAAAAATAAAGTATGAAATTATAGGAAGTGAATAAGAGAGAGTAACCTTCCCAGCAACCTTAATACTTCAGTGCGTAAAGTATTGCAGAATAAGTAGAACAAGAAAATGAGCAGCTGCAGAGTGATAAAGAGAAAAATAAGGGAGTGTTTAGATTATATGCATGATTTAGAAACATTGCAGTTAGGCAGCTGTTTTTTTCATAGTAACTCCAGAACACAAAAACTTTTAGCACTATGATTTGGGCAACAAAAAGTAGAAAGACTTGTTGCCAAAATTGGGGATCGTATGACAAGAAAATTACCAGGGATCCTACAGAGGTATTGGAGAGAGTTTTTATGAAAATTTGTATAAAACAGGAATGTGAAAACGAAATTGCAGAAATAGAAATATTTTTGTAAGACTAGCAGGTTAGAGGAAGAAGAGGCTCAACGACTAATAGTTAAAATAAGGGAGATGAGATAAAAACAGTGATGTGTGATCAATCTGCATGAAAGTCTTCAGGAGTAGATAGTATTTCTGTGGAAATATGGAAATCAGAGGGAAGAAAATGAAAAATCTGAACATTTTTGTTTAATAATATTTTAGAAGGAAAGGAGGGGAAGCACTAGCATCAAGGGATAAATCTGCGGTGGGTGTATTACCCAAAGAGGGTAGAGACCTGTCAGACCCAGCTTCATATTGACTCATTTCAGTTTTTAAATTACTATTATGTGTACTTAGGGTCTTGCCAAAATTGATGGGTATGGATCAGTGTGGTTGCATGGAGGGAATGCAAACATCTGACAACATTAATAGAACAATGGTGATGCAGAGGGAAGCAGATTGTAAGAAAGTGCTGCTGTTTTTTGAGGGCTTTGATACAAAGAAAGCATTCAACAGAATAAGCTGGAATTTTTTGAGCAGAGCAGGGGAAACATTTGCAAACCCTGACACAATAATAAAGTTAATTAGGAGAATAATATGAAAGGTCAAGGCAAGAATTAAAGTGAGAGAGTTCCTCTCCAATACATTTTGTTTGAGCAGAGGAACTAGGCAGAGGTGTCCTCTTTCCCCTTTGATATTTGCTTTATATGTAGAGCCATTGACAAAGAAAATAAGGGACTAAGAAATTCCAAGGTTATAATTGGTATGGTAATCAGGAAAAGTTGGCTTTATTTGCAGTTGATGTTATTTTGTTCTTGATAAATCCAGAAAAGGACATCTTGTGTTGCGGAACACCTTTTTGGGATATAAAATTAATGAAAATTAAAGCATAGGCTATATCTGTGAATTATGTACCCACACATGAATTGGTTCAGCATTACCCAGATTTATGGGTACATAATGAATTGAAGTATTTAGGAGAATGGATTAAAAAGGTTTCTGTTATGGCAGCTAATGATATGTGGGAAGACGCTAGAAAGATAATATAAAACTGAGAAGCTGGGAGCTCTTGTTTATAGATATGGATAGTAAGATACAATCAGTGAAATTTAATCCCTTTAGTTTTATATAGAGGTCAGGCATAATTTTTGAGCCAGAGTAGAAATTGTGGACAATACTAATTAAGAGTTGAAGGAATTTATATAGGAGAGGAAGAGGGCATGAGTTAAGAGGATAAGTTGATTGTCCCAATAGAACCGTGTGATTTAGGATTTTCTGATTTGGAGGGGTATTTTAGAGCTATGCAGTTAAGACTTGTATACATAATCACAAATAGAAGGATATACTATAATTCAGTGTAGAAAGGGATATTGATGAAGCTGGGGAGGGGGGTTTGGATGCAGATCCTTAAGGAGGAGAATAATAACAGCCATACAGAATGTTCTATTCGTAAAGATGGAGAAAATATTCTAAGAAGTAGGCCAACATGGGAGTAGAGAAAGGAGACTGCCAGTAGAGATGACTGCAAGTAGGGGTACAGAAAATGGGCAAGAGAGAGCTGTAATTTACTAAAGAAAATTGGTGAAAGAACCAAGTATTGGGGACAAATAATTAGAGAAGGAAAAAGTAAGAGTGGAATGAGACCAAGAAGTAGTTTGGACTGCAGGTTAGAGACTGCATTCCGTATCAGGGACTGATATCAGAATATAGGCATGGGGGGGTGGGTGGAGCCTAGATGGCCACCTGAGAGCAGTGAATTTTGAGAGCTCCATAAACTAGTATAATAATATAGGAACATTTTATTATTTTCAAGTTTAAAATGTCAGAAATCTGTAGATAAACTACTAAACTACATAAATAGCAATTTTGGTGGAAATATACAAAAATTTTTCTGTCCGGTAACTTGGAGGTATATTGAGTCACTGAATATGAACAACTCAAGGGGAATTCTCATCCAGATGCTGCTTTGAAAAAAGAACTGCAGTTGATGTCTACCTTACAGGAACCATCTTTGAAGATGGATGGCTTTAAAATTGACTTAGAAAACCTCAAATTAAATTCTCAAAAACAGAATGATACTCTTAAGGAACTATTATAGCAACACCATACAAAAATAACAAATATAGAGACTTCTCTAAATGACATTGAAGGGAGACTCGGAGGAAGAATTCCAAAAATAATTTCTGCTTAAACAGAATACATGGCTACTTAACAAAATAGGTGACTTAGAAAACGGGGAAAGGGCAAACAACATAATGATCTTTGGTCTGCCTGAAAACACTGAAGGAGAAGACATTATTTCATTCTTGACAACCTGGATTCCTGAATTTTTAGACTTGAAAGAGGGACTTTCATTTGGAATTGAAAGGGCACATAGAGCACTGAGGAAACCTGCTTCTAACTCGACAAATACTCCACCTAGATCCATAGTTATAAAATTTCTTTCATTTCTGGACAAGGAACTAATATTAAAATCTGCGGAGAAAATCACCCTTAAAATACAGTCAAAGCCTGATAGACAGGTTTTGGTCCCTTGCATTTGTTGAGGGGGTAGTATAATTTGGGCAGCTTCTACAAGCTTCCTCTTTCTAATGGAGGTATAAATGCCAGACCAGGGGTAACTTTATGATTCCCTATCTGCTGATCCAGGTTACATTTGAATAAAAAATGTTATGGATTGTCTAACATGCACTGTGTATGCCAAAAGTCAAGGAAGGGGAAGTTAATGTCTTTACAGAAATTTATGAAAAGAGAGGAAAGGAGAGTGAAGTGTTGTTAGATGAGAATGAAAGTGGATTAAGAACATGCAGGTAAATTGTGGGTGGAGTAACTGGATGGATTATGAAAATGTCATAAAAGGCCTATAACACTGGAAGAAAGTTGGGATGTTAAGATTTTCAATGTTTATGATGTTGAGTTGGAAACCAAATATCTGTAGATAGATTAGAAGAAATATTAAAGAAAGCAAATGTACAGGCAGAACCAGGTGTAGATGATCTAGATTTATTTTATATACTGATGAGGGGGTAATGACAATAAACTGAATGTATTTTAAATGAATGGTTTAATATCGGCATACTGGATGGAGAGGCTTTGTGGAGGGTCATTCCCTAGTGCCGTAGAAGCATCTTGCAGGGCTGCAGTCACTGGGCCTGTACTTTTGAAGGCATGCTTGGCTGAAGGAACAAACCTTGCCAGACCATGTCAAATCAAAATTACTAGATGCTTTAAATTAGGACCATTTGTTTGGCACCAAAGCAGAAGAGGTTCTAAAAAAGATGGAAGAAAAAGCTAAATCTATGCAAACTGTTAAAGTACTCTTACAAGTGCAGCCACGTGGATTCAGTAGGCATTGGCCTTCTAAAAACTAGTCCTTTTCAGCCCCTTCCAGGCCTTCTCAGTCCAAAAACAAGGGAACCAGACCACCAAGACTACAGTCTCAGGGTATGCAGAGATCTAAACAATGAGTGTTCCCACCTCAAAAAACGGGAGTGGTAAGCCACCCCCTTATGGAAAAAGTTCACAATGACTTTTCAGTTATCCTTCCCAGCCCTACCCAACTACTTGCTCCCCTAGGAAGAAAACTTGCCCTTCATGCCAAAAACTGGATGTCCATTACTCCAGACCGATGGGTTATAAACATTGTATCCCAGGGGTACAGATTCTACTTCCTTTCACTGCCAACCCTAAGTGGGTTTCCAGACCTTCCTCCAAACCAGTGGGCAGAGGCTCAAAAGCAGGTACTTTCTCTGCTCATTATCAGGGCCATTCAACCTGTTCCTGGTGCCCAGAAAAGAGGGCTCTTGGCGCCCAATCCTGGATCTATCAATTCTCAACACTTTTCTGGTGGTCCCAAAATTCAAAATGCTTACCTTGCAACAGCTTCTCCCTATGCTAGCCAAGGATGGCTGGTTAGTCACCCTAGACTTTTAAAAGAAGCTTATCTGTACATCCCCATAAGGGAGTCTTGCAGGAAATATCTATGCTTCAGGGAAGGCTCTATGCACTGTCAGTTCTCTGCACTTCCCTTTGGCTTATCTACTGCACCCAGAGTATTCACAAAGTGCCTGGCTCCAGTCATTGCATACTGCAGGCAGAGAAATATACACATTTTCCACTACTTGGATGATTGCCTGATTCAGGCGGACAGTCAGGAATTGCTACTTCAGCACCTGGCATTTGTAAAAACACTCCTGGCATTTGTAAAAACACTCCTATCTTCATTGGGGTACACCATCAACGAAAAGAAATCACAACTGGTGCCCAGTCAAAAACTTGTATTCCTGGGAGCAAGCTTGAGCACAGCTTTCCCAGATGGCATTTCTCACTCCAGAAAAGCAAGTCTATTTGAATAACTACTTCAAACAAATAGCCATCAAAACCCAGCTATCTGCAAGGAAAATACTGCAAGCCCAAGGGTTCATGGCCTCATGCATTCTGCTAATTCCATATGCAAGACTGCATATGAGGAAACTTCAGTGGTACTTAAGTCTTTGGTGCCAACATTCTCAGGACCTGGAAACAGTCATTCCTATCATACCTGGTCTAAGGGACCAAGGACAATTCTTATTGCCCCAGACTGGCCACGCCTGCACTGGTACCCACTCTTTTATGCAGTCTGACAGTGCAACCCTGGCACTTTCATCAGACAACTTCCCTACTGTCTCATCTGGAGGGACAGATTTTGCATCCACAGCTGCAAACCCTAAACCTTGCAAGCCTGGCTTACCCCCTGAATACTCCACCAGCAACCCTCAGCAAACAGGTGCTGGATGTCATTCTTGAGGCCAGAAGGCCTAGTACTAGGAAACCCTGTGCTGAAAAGTGGAAAAGGTATTGTTCTTGGAATCGGTCTCAAGGAAAGGACACAGCTGTGCCCTCAAATCCTTGATTACCTAGCAGAGCTACTCCAGAGGCTTACCCTTCTCCATTAAGATTCATGCCTCTGCCATCTCAGCTCATTATAATACTGAGCCACCTCTATTCTCTCACTCTCTCATCAAACAGTTCCTGAGAGGGGCTAACAACTTAAGGCCCTCTAGGAGAGTACCCACCCCTGTCTGGGACCTTAACTTTGTACTGGAAAAGCTCATGCTTCCCCCTTTTGAACCTGCAGCTTCAGCAGAGTTAAAATTCCTTTCTTGGAAAACAGCCTTGTTTTTAGCCACAACCTCAGCTAGAAAAGTGTCTGAGTTACAGGCACCAATGGCTGTGGATCCCTTCATTATTTTCCATGCTGACAGGGTTTCCCTCAGGACTAACCTGTCCTTTATGCCTAAGGTGGTCTCCAGTGTGGCTCTAAACCAAGCCATCCATTTGCCAACCTTCTTCACTAAGCCTCAGAATAAAGGGGAAAGGATCCTGCTCTCCTTGGATGTGCACAGACAGCTCAGGTTCTACCTTGACAGGATTAAACCTGTCAGAAAATCTGAGCAGCTGCTGGTCAGCTTTGCTACAGGGGTAGAGGGCAAGGCCATTTCAAAGCAAACCATTTCCAAATGGATAGCACACTGCATCCATTTCTGCTACAAGCACCGTGGAAAACCTACCCCACAGGGGATCAGAACACATTCCAGTAGGGCTACTTCCACCTCTACAGCATTTCTCAGGGGAGTCCCTACCAGGGACATTCTGGAAGCTGCAACCTGGAGTTCTGTACACACCTTCACCAAGCATTACCACTTACCTATTTTTTCTAAATCCAGAGCTGGATTTGTTACAGCAGTCTTACTAAACAAAAGTTAATACAAAAATTGAGAACCCGGAAGCTCTGTTTTATGGATATGGATAACAATAGGAGTGAAGATGTTTTTAGTCCCTTTAGTTTTATCCACAGGTCAGGCATATTTTTATCAACCAGAGAAGTTGTGGATAAGTAATAAAGAGTTAAAGGATTTTATCCAGGAGGAAAAGAGGGCAAGAGTCGAGTGGAATAAGTTGAGTTCTCCAATAGAACAAAGTGGTTTGGTTTTGCTTGCCTGATTTGAAGTGGTATTTCACAGTTAAAGCTCCTGTGTATAGCACAAGTAGAAACTTATATTTCAAAATGGAAAGGGTTGATGATAAAACGGGGGGGAGCTCAAGAAATAAGGAGAGACAGGGGTTTTGGATGCAGATCTTCAAGGCGAATAATAATAACCATACAGAATATTATATTCATAAAAAAACATACATAATATTATATTCATAAAGTAGCAAAAAGTAGTTTAAGAACTAAGCCAACATGGGAATGGAGAAAGGAGATTCTCTTGATAGGAATGACTGCAATTAGGGGTACAGAGAGTAGGCAAGAGGGTCTGGAATTTACTGGAGAAAACCAACAAAAGAACCTAAGGTATTGTGAGCAAATTATTAGAGAAAGAAAGGTAATAGAATGGAAAGTAGCCAAGAATACATTTGGACTGCAGGCTAGAGACTGCCTTCCCTATCAGGGACTGATATCAAAGCTACACAAACAGGGACAGGGAAATCCTGAGTGAAAGACCTGTTCTTGTAGAGCTTTTAATAGAATCTAGAACAGAAGCTGCTGTTAGAAAAAGAGATAATTAGTAGGGTATATAAATTATTGCATGATAATTATGGGAATCAAAGGAGGTTAGAAAGGATTGGGAAGAGATATTGGATAAGTAATTCACAAAGAAACAATGGGAGGATATATGTGTGGCTCCTGAATATGTAACAAAGTGTGGAAGATTTAGGAGTTTTGCTTGTAGTGTTTGCATGGGTATTTTTATACCCCAAGCAGAATTTTGGAGGTGTGATGGGGGAAGAAAAATAATTGGGATAATATTTTTGGGATTGTAAAGAGTTGGCAAACTTTAAAAATTCCCTGGAGGTTAGTCTGTCAAACGTAGTGGGTGAGCAGGTAGGTGTAACTGAGGAAATTATTTTTGTCGCTGTAGTACAGAATTGGAATTGTCTAGACATAGTAAGGCCTTGTCGAGTTTAATTCTGGTGGCTGCCAAAAAAAAAAAAAAAAAACAATTACTAGAAAATGGAAATCAAAGTCTAAACCAACCATACTAGAAGTAGTGAATATAGTATTTTATTTAATTGTATTTTACATTTGTTGACCAGGATAGTCTGACTGGATAACTTGTCCATTTTCAGCGGAGAGCCGGGGAGGAAAGCTCCACAAAAGTAAGACAGTACACAGACAAAACATGTAGTAAATGCATATTACATAAGTTACAAACATTGATCAAACAAGCAGTTTATACAATTAATTTTTTTTTAATTAGTTTAGGTAGATAAAAACAAAACAATTGAGATAAAGCCCATAATTTTAGGATAAGGTCACTAATCAGGATTAGAGCAGGGGCATAGCCAGCTTGTTACTCTTTTTGAATAGGGATAGTGAGGGTTCTAGAGTTAGTTCTGTAGGGAGTTAGTTCCATGATTTTCCAGCCAAGTTGGTAAACAGAGAGTCCCCAGCTTAGTCGTTGGATTTAGTTGTTTGTACCAGAAGTCTGTTAGATGAGCATAGTAGTCGGTTGTTGCTGTAGGGACTGATGATAAGTGCAGGCGTGTTTTCAGGATGGTAGAGGACTTTATGTGCTACAATGAGCTGGTTGAACTGTATAAGGTTAGGTAGTTCAAGCCAGCCTAGAAGATTTAAGTTATGACAGTGGTGAGTCCTGTATGCCTTGCCATTGGCAAATCTGGCAATATGGTTATAGCAGCAGGATAGTTTAAGATTCGTTTTATTCAAGTTAGAGAAAAGAGGGGAGGCATAGAGGAGGGTGGAGAGTAGGTGAAACTGGGCAGTGGCAGTTCTAGCAGGTGGGGTGAGGAAAGACTTAACTTTGTAGAGGGAGCCAAGTTTATTATTAATAGTTTTGATAGTTTTATTGACATGCATTTCAAATTTAAGGTTGTTATCGATTGACACCCAGGAGTTTGGTTTGGGTTTCAGGGGAGATACTTGTGCCATTGTTAGCTGTTGTAATAAAGAGTGGTTGGGAGGACCTGCTTGTGGGGGAGAAAAGAAGCAGCTTAGTTTTGTTAGGATTTAAGATCAGCCATCGATTAGATAGCCAATTTTCAACAGTGCTGAAGATGTTTTGGGTTAGTGAGAGTAGTTTTGTCTGAGCGTTGGCGGAACAGATCAAAGTTTAGTCATCTGCATACTGAATGCAGGTAGCATTTAGGATTATGGTGGGAAGGTAATTGATAAAGATGGAGAAGAGAAGGGGACCTAGTATAGAGCCCTGGGAGACTCCTAGAGTGATGGGCAGATGGGTAGATAGCTTGTCCTGCCAGAGGACTGCTTGTTGTCTTCCAAGCAGGTAAGCTTGAAACCATTAGAGAGCGTAATTATCCAAGGAGAGGGCCTTCAGAGTATGGATAAGTAGTTGGTGGTTAACCATATCAAAGGCCTTGGAGAGATCTAGAAAGAGTACTGAGGATAGTTTGTTGTTATTTTGGTTGTGGTTAATAACATTGGAGAAAGAAAGGAGAGCTGATGTGGTACTGTGGGATGGCCTAAAGCCATGTTGGGAGATGGCCAACAGCTTGTTCTGAATAAGATAGTACATGAGTTGTTTATGGACACACTTCTCCATGATTTTAGCTAGGCTAGTGCTGACAGTATAGCTATGGGTATGAAGTTAGACAATTCACTGGAACTGCCTCCTTTATGGAGCGTTATAACATGAGATATTTTCCAGATAGAGGGGATGGTAGCTTTGGTAATAGTTGGACTGGGTACGCTATGGTATCTGCAGCTTTTTGCAAATACTCAGCAGGAAGGAGGTCTGCTGCTAAAGTGGTAGGTCTTAACTTCTTAAGTAGGGTTCGAATAAGTGAAGTAGGAACAGATTTAAAGCTAAAGGAGAATTGGGCACTGGGTATGGCTGAATTTAGATAGTCACCGTTGGGAGTTAGTTGACTAGCTAGAGACTGGATGGTCTCTGTGAAGAAGCTATTGAAGGAATTTGCAATATCCTCCGGGGATTTGTGGTTAGAGGCAGAGGGGGATAAAGTGGTAGTTTGGCCTGGGTGAAGAAGTTTGTTTATACCAGCCCAGAACTTTTGACGTTTGTTTTGGTGTTTCTGTTGCAGATGACAGCAGTTCCTTTTGCCTAGAATTATAGATTGTTTAGCATCATTCCTTAGCTGTCGGTATTTAAGGTGGGGCTTTTGTTGAATGCCAGGTTGCCCATGTGTTGTTTCTAAGTGAGATTTTAGATTTGCTATCTTTAGAGAGCCATGGTGCAGTTTTCGTTTTGGTTCTAATAGAGGGGACAGGGACATGAGAGTCAAGGATAGCTAGGAATTTGTTATTAAAGTAAGCCATTGCTTCTTCCAGTGGATGTTGTTTCAGGACAGACCAATTGCATGCCTTGAGTTCCTCCTGGAAGTTGGTTGGGTTAAAGTTCTTATTGTTTCTGATTGTCCTGTAGTTCGTTTTATGGGGGTTGTCTTGTTCGAGGTTGATTATATAAGTAAGACAGTGATCACTTAGGTCATCAGGCAGAATTCCTGACTTGTACACATGTGGATGGCGATTGATGAGTATCCAGTCTAGGGTACTTTCTTTGTTATTGGGTTTATCAATCCTGGTGGGGGAGATTATGGTCTGTGTAAATCCATGGAGATATACATGGGCTGTGAGAGCTTCACAGGAACAGGTGTTCCAATCAATTTTGAAGTCCCCAAGAACAATGGATGGTCTTTGTGTTTCACTGTTGCAGTCATCACACTTGGGTTATCTGCCTACAGGTAGCCCTCAGTCTGCCCAAATACCAGAGACTTAGTATTTCTGCATCGGATGCTGTCGCTTCTTCCATGACGTCAGGTCGTCGGGTATAAAAGAGGCAGCCGACGCAATTACATCAGTCTTTCTTACCAAGGAGAAGCCCAAAGCAGAAGCAGTTGACAAGTGCTGGCTGGCCGCTACCAGAGTTTTTTGTTTTCGAGTTGAATAATCCTGAAGTCTTCTAAAGCTAAGTACCCCGTTGGGGATCCTTTTTTCTTGCTCTAACCGATGTCAGAAAAAGTTAACAATTATCTTGCCTGTGGAAAGCAAATACCTCACAGAGATTTTCATTCTTACTGCATCACCTGTTTAGGCCCAGACCACGACGTCCCTAGCTGTCGGTTTTGTGCCTTGTTTAACGCCTGAACCATTCATTGTCCGGCTATCTTTGTCGCTAAATTCTTTCACTCTCGATCTCCATATTCTGAAATGGCTTCGGTAAGTCATCCGACTACCAATCTTCCGAAAAAAACATAAAGATAAAGACAGAGGCAGACCGCATAGGTCGAATACTGCCGACGATGCTTCTGTTAAGCTAGTCACCAGTCCGCCAGTACTCAGTGAGGCGTCTTTACAGCCCCTGATGCCCGCTTCTGTGGATTTGCAGGCCTTTGCTGAGACCCATTCGAAGTACGGTATGCCGCGTAATGCTTATTCAGCTATGGAACCAGCGGATGTCTCTACCTTAGATGGGTCCGGAGCCACTGTGCAGGCATTGGCTTCTGAGGGAGTTTTTCATCCTACCGATGTTCGAATCAAAACCGATATTTTTTTTTAACCAAAACTACAGAGTTTCTTAGGCCCAGAGTACGCACTACACCTAGAAAACCGATGACCAAAGCACATGCTCAGGCACCCATGCTACAAAAACAAGTGCTTAGAATGGCTGAAGACCTTACTACTCTGATAAGGGGAAGCCAGCCTTCCCCAAATAAGAGACCAAGACTCCAGTCCCATTCAGGTTCTACAGACCAGGACTCCAATTACTCTGACCTTTCTGATTATGAAGACATGCCCTTATCCACCTATGAGGATTCAGATGTAGAGGTATCCATTCCCTCTGCCTCCCTTCCAGAGGATTTCTCTTTTGGTGAAACCTTGCATACTTTAAGAGAGCATTTCCATTGGGAATGCCAAGACTATCCTCAGTCTAAAAAGAGACTCAGAGAATTTTTAGAGTTGCCTCAGCACAGGTCTTTAGCTATGCCCCCTGTCCTGGATGTTGTGGATGATGTTTTCATGGAATCCAGTCTTACTCCAGACACTTTACCTCCAGCCCCTAGGAAACCAGACAGGTATTACAGAGTACCTGATTCTCACAAGTTTCTTTTCAAGAATCCTACTGCTAATCCAGAGATAATTTCCCAGGGACCTAAAGGTATTAAGGCTACTACAGCCAAAAATCCTATCCCTTCGGACGGGGATTCCAGAGCTTTGGACAGATGGGGTAAGAAGGTGTATACCTCTGCAACTCTTGCTATTAGGGCATTGAATTGCCAGTTTCACATGCTGAAATACCAGCAACATATTATGGAACTTATTAAACAAAAAATGGTAATTTTTCCAGATTGTGCAAAAAATAAAGAATTGCAGGAGTTTATGCACTCTGCAAACCAAGTTAGTAAGCATACTTTGCAGTGTGGCTTTGATGTCCTAGAAGCATCTTGCAGGGCAGCAGTCACTGGCTCTGTACTGAGAAGACATGCTTGGTTGAAGGAGCAGGCCTTGCCAGATCATGTCAAATCTAAATTAGTAGACACTCCTTTAAATGAGGACTGTTTGTTTGGCACCATAGCAGAAGAACTTCTTGAAAAGATGGAAGAAAATGCTAAATCTATGCAAACTGTTAAAGAATTCCTACAAGTGCAACCACCTAGATTCAGTAGGCATTGCCCTTCAAAAACACTGGTCCTTTCCAGCCCCCTCCAGGCCTTCCCAAACAAGACCCAGGGGAAACAAACCACCCAGACTATAGTCTCGGGGTATGCAGAGATCTAAGCAATGGAGTACCCCCACCCCTAGAGCAGGGAAGTGGTAAGCCACCTCCTTATGGAAAGAGCTCCCAATGACTTCTCAACTCTGCTTCCCAGCCCTGCCCAATTGCTTGTGCCCCTAGGAAAAAAACTTGCCCTTCATGCAAAAAACTGGATGTCCATCACTCAGGACCGATGGGTCCTCAACATTGTAACCCAGGGGTACACATTTTTATTTCCATTCACTGCCAACCCCAAGTGGGTTTCCAGACCTTCCTCCAAACCAGTGGGCAGAGGCTCAAAACCAAGTACTTTCCCTGCTCAATATCGGAGCTATTCAGCCTGTTCCAGTAGAACAGAGTGGTCAAGGATTCTACTCCAGACTATTCCTGGTACCCAGGAAAGAGTGTTCTTGGCGTCCAATCCTGGATCTTTCAATTCTCAACACCTTCCTGGTGGTACCAAAATTCAAAATGCCTACCCTGCAACAGCTTCTCCTTATGTTAGCCAAGGATGCCTGGTTAGTCACCCTAGACTTTAAAAGAAGCCTATCTGCACATCCCCATAAGGGAGTCATGCAGGAAATATCTACGTTTCAGGTCAGGGTCTATGCATCATCAGTTCTCTGCACTTCCCTTTGGCTTATCTACTGCGCCCAGGGTATTAACAAAATGCCTGGCTCCAGCCATTACATACTGCAGACAGAGAAATATCCAAATTTACCCTTCCTTGGACGAGACAGTCAGGAGTTGCTGCTTCAGCACCTGACATTTATAAAAAGCCTTCCAACTTCATTGGGGTACACCATCAACGAAAAAAAAAATCACAACCGGTACCCAGTCAAAAGATTGTATTCCTGGTTTGGCATTCCTCACTTCAGAAAAACAGGTCTGTCTGACAGACTACTCCAAACAAATGGCCACCAGAACCCAGCTGTCTGCAAGAAAAATACTGCAAGCCCAAGGGTTCATGGTCTCATGTATTCTGGTAATTCCATATGCAAGACTGCATATGAGGAAACTTCAATGGTACTTAAAAAGTCTTTGGTGCCAACATTCACAGGACCTGAAAACAGTCATTCCTATCATAACTTGTGTAAGGACAGAGTTCCTTTGGTGGGCAGAAGCATGCAACCACAACAAGGGACTGCATTTTACTCAACCCCACGCCACCCAGACCCTAACTACATATGCATCAGATTATGCATGGGGGGCTCACATGGCGGGCAAATGTATTCAGGACTACTGGAGCCCAAGGCAAATTCTCCTGCACATCAATCAAAAAGAGATGCTAGCTGTACAGAATGCCCTAACAGCTTTCAGATACCTACTCTTTCCAGGACAACTGCTGATAAAAACAGACAACACCACAGTTATGTGGTACATCAACAAACAAGGGGGAACCCATTCTTACCCACTCTGCAGGTTAGCCATGGCCCTGTGGAACAACCAAGTTAATCTACAAGCTCAATTCCTGCCAGACGAGCAAAATTCACTGGCAGACTTGAGCTGAAATATCCTAGACCCACACGATTGGAAATTGGAGCCCAGCACATTCATCCTTCTGATCGAGAAATGGGGGACCCCAGAGGTGGATCTCTTTGCCTCCCCCGACAACCACCAGTTGAGCAAATTCTGCACCAGGAACCCTCACAGCAGGGCCTGGAAGGTGGATGCCCTATCCTTTCAATGGGAAAACCTCTCAATCTATGCCTTTTCCCCCTCTGCCCCTTATCTCAAGAGTATTACTCAAGATAAAACAAGACAGGCCAAGGACAATTCTGATTGCTCTGGACTGGCCATGCCAGCACTGGTACCCACTCCTGCACAGCCTGACAATGGTGCCACCCTGGCACCTACACCAGACCCCAACCCTGCTTTCTCAGCAGGAAGGACAGATTTTGCATCCACAATTGCAAACCCTAAATCTTGCAGCCTGGCTTATTCCTTAAATACCCCACCGGCAACCCTAAGTAAGCAGGTGCTAGATATCATCATTGAAGCCAGAAGGCCCAGTACTAGGAATTCCTATGCTGAAAAGTGGAAAAGGTATTGTTCTTGGATTCATTCTAAAGGAAAGGACACAGCACTGCCCTCCTTACCTCTAATCCTGGATTACCTAGCAGACTACTACACAGAGGCCTATCCTTCTCCTCCATTAAGATACATGCCTCTGCCATTTCGGCTCCTCACAATACTGAGCCACCTCTATTCTCTCACCTTCTCATCAAACAGTTCCTCAGAGCGGCAAACAACTTAAGGCCACCAAGGAGAGCACCCACCCCTGCTTGGGACCTTAACTTTGTTCTGGAAAAGCTCACGCTTCCCTTTTTTGAACCTGCTGATTCAGCAGAATTAAAATTCCTCTCTTGGAAAACAGCCTCCCTTCTAGCCATCACTTCAGCTAGAAGAGTGTCTGAGTTACAAGCACTAATGGCTGTGGAACCCTTCATTATTTTCCATGCTGACAGGGTTTCCCTCAGAACTAACCCTTCCTTTTATGCCTAAAGTGGTGTCCAGTGTGGCTCTCAACCAATCCATCCATTTGCCACCCTTCTTCCTTAATCCTCAAAATAAAGGGAAAAGAATCCTGCACTCCTTTGGATGTGCACAGAGAGCTCAGGTTCTACCTTGATAGGACTAAGCCTTTCAGAAAATCTGACCAGCTGCTAGTCAACTTTGCAACAGGGGCAGAGGGCTAAACCATTTTCAAATGGATAGCACACTGCATCCATTTCTGCTACAAGCACCATGGAAAACAAACTCCTCAGGGGGTCAGAACACAATTCTACTAGAGCTACATCTACCTCTACAGCATTTCTCAGGGGAGTCCCTACAAGGCACATACTGGAAGGTGCTACCTGGATTTCTGTACACACCTTCACTAAGCATTACTACCTGCCTATCTTTACCAAATCCAGGGCAGGATTTGCTACAGCAGTCTTGCAAGGCCTACTAGCCAGCCCTAACTCTTCTTGACTGCCTCCATCATTCCTCAGCTTTGGGAATCAATCCGTGTGTGATGACTGCAGCAGTGAAACACGAAGAACATAGTAAAGTTGTGTACACTTACCATAAATGTAGATGTTCGAGTATATTCACTGTTGCAGTCCTGGTTTCCCCTCCCTCCAGCCCACTATCTCTGTCTCTCCTCTCTATGGTATTCCTACTGATATTGGTGTTTACTTTTTACTGGTGATGTTTTCCCCGCCATATACTAGCTCCCTATTTGGGGGCTCCTGACATTTGGGGCAAGAAAAACTGATGTAATGGCGTTGACTGCCTGTTTTTATACTCCTGATGATTTGACATCATGGAAGAAGCCACAGCATCTGATGCAGAAATACTAAGTCTCTGGTATTCGGGCCGACTGATGGCTACCTGCAGGCAGATAAGCCAAGTGTGGTGACTGCAACAATGAATGCACTCTAACATGTACATTTATGGTAAGTGTATACAATTGTACTTTTCTTGGGTGTAATTACTAGATAAGCAATATAGGATGTTTTCTAGGGAGTCAATGTTCTTGCCTGGGGGAATGTAGACACAGACGATCTTTATGCATTTATGTTTATTAATTTGTAATTTAGTAATGAGAATTTCTGCATTATCAACCTGGGGTGGTTGTTTGGTGTCATTAGTGAGAGTTAGGGTAGACATGTACAGTATGGCTACCCCTCCACCCTTCCTAGTGGTCCGGTCTAATCTAAATATTTTATACCCTGGAGGCAGAACTTCATTGTCCGTAGTAGCAGGTTGTAGCCAAGTTTCGGTGAGACATAATATATCAGAAGAGTGGACTGCTAAAAGGGCATGGAGATTATGTAATTTATTATTTATACTTCTGATGTTTAGATGGCAGGCCAGTAATGAATTGGGGGTCTACTTGATGAAGTTTATGTTATGAGGGTAATTAGTAAGGGGACTGGAGTCTACAAGTGTGGATGGACCGGGGTTTGGGTGGATGTCTCCATCCATTATGAGGTTATAGTGTAGGCTGATTATGAGTTTTAAGTATTTAATTTTTTTTTATAGTTTCTGATTTTGGGGCTTATGTGTTTAGGTCTAGTAGGTTGGTAGTTTTTAGATGTTATGGAGTTGAGTGTGAGGGGATAGATGAAGTGTTCACATTACCTGGTACTATTAGGGTGGCAGTTTGGAATTTGAGGTAGCAGAGATTAAAAAACTGGAAGTGGGATCTTTAGAAAAGGGTAGAAGCAAATTACATAGAAGTTAAATTATAAGGGTGGAGAAAGCCAAACACATTTCGGCTAGGCTTATAAATGCCCTAGGGCAGATAGCCTAGTATTAACCTATGAACCTATGAACCTATAAATTTTGGGAACGGTACATGCATAATAATGTTTTGGAGGAGGAGTAAGGTTTAAGGAAAGGCAGGAATTGAATGAGCTATGTAATGCTAGAATGACAATGACTGTGTAGTGATTACATGTTATATGTCATGTTTGCAACTGAAAAACATGTCAATATGGTATGTTTTCAATGATGTAAATGTATGATTGTCTGTCATAAGTGATAATTCAGTAAAGATGTTCCTTGTTTAAAAAAAGATACTTTTGAAAGTATTACAGAAAAAGATTTGAAAAGTTAATGAGAAAGTTATAGTTAAGGGATTGTATGGGTCAAAGAGAATGAGTTCTGAATTAATGCTGACTATTGTTAAAGAAGTGATTGAATGTATTTAGAATGAGGGAAGAAGGTAAGCAGGTAGTTTATGACATAGAAAAAGCATATGATAGTGTTGCAGAGTGAAATGTAGCAGGTATTGAAAAAATATGGTGTTAGTGAGAAAATTATTAGATTTTTAAGATCAGTGTATGAAAAGAATGTGGTTAAGGGTTTTTTGGTGGTGATAAACTTTGTAAGGGAGAAAAACAGGATTACCTGATAAGTTGCATATTATTTGTGGTGGTGATGAATGCAGTTGTAGTTAGGTGAGGCTGAAAGATGAATCGGGTGCAATGGAATTTTTTTGGCCATTGATAATGTTATATATAGCTATTTAGTGGTATGAATTAATTAAAGTTTTGGAAGTTGCATTATAAAGTGGGGTTAAAATGAATAAAATAAGTGAGAAGTTTGGAGATTAAGTAAAACTGGAATGTATAGGTTAGGTTATTCCCATGCAGAGTCTGAATTTGTTGGGTATAATGTTTGGAAGATCTGATATAGCGAATGAACAATGGTATGTTATTACAAGAGCTAAAGATAATCAGCAGATTGCGGAATACAAAATGTCTTTTAGGAAAAAGTGTATTTATTTAATTCTAAATTTTGGGGAGATTGTCATATTTGTGGATTATATATGATGTTCATCGTGTTTCACTGTTGCAGTCATTACACTTGGGTTATCGTGCTGGCAGGCTACCCGCAGTCGGCCTGAATTCCAAAGTCCTGGTCTGGCGTCAGTTGCTGTCGCCTCTTCCCTGACGTCAGAGCGCCAGGGGTATAAAAGATGCAGCCGATGCCATTTTCTTCAGTCTTTCTTGCCGCGAGGTGCCCGAAGCAAAAACAGTTCGCAAGTGACGGTCGGCCGACTCCTGAGATTTTCGAAATTGAATTTCAGATCAGAAGTCTTCTATAAAGCTAAGTAACCCATTGGGGAAACTTTTTTTTCTTGCTCCCGACCGATGTCAGAAAAAGTTAATAATTGTATTTCTTGTGGGAAGCAAATACCTCATAAGGATTTTCATTCTTACTGTATTCCTGGCCTAGGCCCTGACCACACCGTTGCTAGTTGTCGGTTTTGTGCTAGATTTAACCAACGCACTGTTAAGCGTCTGTACGATTTTGCTTTTCATTACTTTGGCCGAAGGTTTAACTATATAATGCCATCAGAACAACTGACAACTGGAATTCATAAAAAGCGCAAGGAGAAAGAAAAGGACAGGCATCCAAGGTCCAAAACCGACGGCGAAGCCTCTTCTAGGCCAGTCGCCGGTTCACCGGTGCTCAGTGAGGCACTTTCGCAGCCCCTGACTCCCGCTACCTCAGAGCCACAGGCCGCCTCCGACTCCCACATGGAGACAACTAGGCCTCTGGATACTCAAGGTATTGGCCCTTCGGAAACTAATCCCTCAGATGGGTCCGGAACCGCTGAGCAGGCATCGGCATCTGAGGGTGTTTTCAGACCTACACAACTTTATATCAAGCCAACTTCAGCATCCAAGACAAAGTCTAAAACAGTTTTAAAGATAAGGAAACAAGTACAGCATTCTCCAGGACAGACTTCTATGCCTAAGAAACAGATGCTCAAAATGGCCGAAGACCTAATTACTTTGATCAGGGGTTCCCACCCCCCTCCTGATAAGAGGCCTAGGCAAGATACTGAATATGATTCCTCTGATCAGGTTTCCATCTCCTCTGATTCCTCTTCAGAACAGGGATATTCTATTCCTCCCTATGAGGATTCTAATGCTGAAGAATCTATTCCTTCAGCTTCTCCTCCTGAGGAGTACTCATTTGTGGAAACCCTGCATAACATGAGGGAGCATTTCCACTGGACGAGCCAAGATTATTATTCAGATTCTAAGAAAAGGCTTAGAGACTTTCTTCTATTACCCCTCAGCACAGACCTCTTGCAATTCCTCCTGTTCTAGACATTGTAGATGTATTTTCAGGGTCCGGCCTGTCTCCTGACTCTTTACCTCCTGCACCTGTTAAGCCGGACAGATACTACAGGGTTCCAGATTCTCATAAATTTCTATATAAAAACCCTGCTGCTGACCCAGAAACTATCTCTCAGGGTCCCAAAGGGGTCAAGGCTGCTACTGCTAAAACCCTGTCCCCTCAGATAGAGATTCTAGGGCGCTGGACAGATGGGGGGAAAAAAGTCTACACTTCTGCTACCTTGGCTGTAAGGGCTTTAAATTGTCAGTTTCATATGCTCAAATATCAGCAATACTTAATGTCTTTGTTAAAACAGAAAATGTTGACAAGTTCTGAATGTTCTGAGAACAAAGATTTGCAGGATTTACTGCATGCAGCTGAACAAGTGGGAAAACATACTTTGCAATGTGGTTATGATTCACTAGAGGCCTCTTGCAGGGCCGCTGTAACAGGTGCTGTTATTAGAAGGCATGCTTGGTTAAAGGAACAGACTCTGCCTGATCATGTTAAAGCAAAATTATTGGATGCTCCATTACAGCATGATACTTTGTTTGGTGTTAAGGCAGAAGAGGTGTTGAAGAAAATGGAGGATAAAGCTAAATAAAGCTAAATCTATGCAGACAGTGAAGGATTTCTTACAGGTACAGCCACCCAGATTTAGCAGGAACTGGCCTTCTAAGAATTGGTCCTTTCCCGTGGCAGACAGGCCACAAAGAGGCAGATACAGATGCCCTAGAGGCAGGCAACAGCCCCAGGGCTCATACAGGCCCAAACAATGGGGTGCTTCTACCTCCAAAAGCGGAGAAGACAAATCACAGCCATATAGGAAACAGTCCCAATGACTTCCCTCTGCCAATGCCAAGCATTTCTCTCTTGGCAGCACCCTTAGGGGGAAAGCTAGCACTTTTTTCACAAAATTGGCACACGATCACACAGGACAAATGGGTCCTAAACATAGTCTCTCAGGGCTACAGGTTCCACTTTCATACCATTCCAAAGGCAAAAGGTATGCCAGATCTGCCACACAATCAATGGGCAGAGGTGCAAAAACAAGTAGCATCTCTCATGGACATGAAGGCCATTCAGCCTGTGCCACAACAGGAGCAGAGACAAGGATTTTACTCAAGACTTTTCTTAGTACCAAGAAAGGACGAGGCATGGAGACCAATTCTGGACCTGTCTATTCTAAATACTTATTTGGACATATCAAAATTCAAAATGTAGACTCTGCAACAGCTTCTGCCCATGCTGGGAAAGAAGGCTTGGCTTATAACTTTGGACCTCAAAGAGGCATACCTGCATGTCCCAATCAGACAATCTTGCAGAAGATACCTCAGATTCATAGCTGGCTCAATGCACTACCAATTCTCTGCACTGCCCTTTGGCTTATCTACTGCACCCAGGGTCTTCACAAAATGCCTGGCACCAGTAATTGCAATTTGAAGACAAAGAGGAATACAAATATATCCCTACTTGGATGACTGCCTTATTCAAGCAGAGACCAAAGACATTCTACTAAAGCATCTGGCATTTGTAAAAAGATTGCTAATTTGCCTAGGGTACACAGTAAATGAAAATAAATCAAAACTAGTACCTCCTCAAAGAGATAATATTCGTGGGTGCAAGCTTAAATACAACTGCCCAGATGGCTTATCTCACGCCAGACAAACAAAGGCAACTGGCTTCTTACTTCGAAAGCATGGCAACAAAGACCCAGTTATCTGCAAGAAAAAAGGCATCTTCACATCAATCAAAAAGAGATGCTAGCTGTACAAAATGCCCCGACAGCCTACAAGGACCTACTTCATCCAGGACAGCTGCTGATAAAGACTGACAACACCACAAGCAGGGGTACACGCATTCTTACCCCCTCTGCAGACAAGCCATGATTTTGTGGAACACAGCATTGACCTACCAAGTACACCTGCAATCACAATTCCTGCCAGGACAAACAAATGCTCTGGCTGACGAACTAAGCAGAAACCTCATGGATCCTCACGAGTGGAAACTAGATCCACAAAACTTCAGCATGATAGCAAGGGAACAGGGACGCCCAGACGTAGATCTTTTTGCCTCCCCTCACAACTGCCAACTTCAGAGATTCTGCAAGGACTTATCACAAACAAGCATGGAAAGTGGATGCCTGGTCATTCAGCTGGAACAAACTTACAGTATATGCCTTTCCTCCACTGCCTCTCCTCCCAAAGGTACTCCTAAAGGTCAGACGAGAGAAGCCACAAATGATACTAATTGCCCCAGATTGGCCACGCCAACACTGGTACCCAGTCCTAAGGAGCTTGTCTCAAGGCCCAGCCTGGACATTGCCTCAAATTCCTCATTTGCTGACCCAACAAAACAATCTGATCCTGCACAGCCAACTCAGAACCCTAAATCTAGCTGCATGGCGGATAGTATGACCATTCAGCATACACCTCTCTCTAAAGCGGTTATGGGTGTTATTTTGGAGGCCAGGAGGCCCAGCACCAGGAAATCTTGTGCAGAAAAATGGAAGAGATTATGTGCTTGTTACCAGGCGCAAGGAATTGACATGCTTGTACCAGATATTCCTCAGATTTTACAATATGTGACTGAGATGTTGGACAAAGGCCTATCCTTCTCATCAATTAAGATCCATGCCGCTGCCATTTCAGCTCATTACAATACAGAACCACCATTCTTTTCACATCCATTGCTTAGGCAGTTCCTCAGGGGGGAAAAAAACATAAGACCTCCAAGGAGAGCACCAATACCTGCATGGGACCTCAATTTTGTCTTGGAAAAACTCACACTGCCTCCTTTTGAGCCAGCCAATACAGCTGATATTAAATTCTTATCATGGAAAATGGCTGTGCTCCTAGCAATAACTTCAGCAAGAAGAGTCTGAGTTACAGGCATTAATGGCTGTGGAACCTTTTATTATCTTCCATCCGGACAGGGTTTCTCGAAGGACAAACCCAACATTTATGCCTAAGGTAGTGTCCAGTATAACTCTTATCCAAACCATTAATTTGCCTACCTTTTATCCAAACCCACAGAATAAAGGGGAGAGACTTCTGTATTCTTTGGACATACACAGACAGCTGTAATTCTACTTGGACAAAACTAAAGTTTTCAGAAAGACTGAGCAGCTTTTAGTGGCATATGCTGCAGGATCACAAGGAAAGGCTGTCTCAAAGCAGACTATTTCAAAATGGATAGACACTGCATTCATTTCTGCTATTCACAACATGGCAAATCAGTGCCTAAGGGCATTAGACCAGATTCTACCAGGGCAGTAGCCACCTCAGCAGCCTTCCTCAGAGGAGTACCAACCAAGGATATTTTGGAGGCTGCAACTTGGACTTCAGTGCACACCTTTACCAAGCACTACCACTTGCCTCTTTACTCTAAATCCAGAGCAGGCTTTGCCACTGCAGTTCTGCAGGGTCTTATAGCCACTCCTAGTGCTATTTAGACCCAGCCGCCCTACCTCAGCTTTGGGATTCAACCCAAGTGTAATGATTGCAACAGTGAAACACGATGAACATAGTACAGTTGTGTACCTACCATAAATGTAGATGTTTGAGTGTATTCACTGTTGCAGTCCAGGTTACCCACCCACCATTCCCCCTTCTTTGCTGGGACTTCTCTGTACTTCTCTACCCTATACAACCTATGTGGTGTATTTGCTTGTAGATGAAGGTTTTGTGTATGTTACTGCATGCTTTTATTAGCAATGTTTTTATAGCCTACCCTTTTGGGGGCACCTGACATCTGGGGCAAGAAAAACTGAAGAAAATGGCGTCGGCTGCATCTTTTATGCCCCTGGAGCTCTGACAACAGGGAAGAGGCGACAGCAACCGACGCCGGACCAGGACTTTGGAATTCAGGCCGACTGCGGGTAGCCTGCCAGCAGGATAACACAAGTGTAATGACTGCAACAGTGAATACACTCGAACATCTACATTTATGGTAGGTACACAACTGTACTTTCTCGATATCCAAGGAAAAAAATGATTTACCGTCTTCTTTAGTATTATGTTGGACTTGAGATTAAAGACCGTAATAAGAGGGGGATAGTATAATGTGGACATGTAAGGTGTGGGTTTAATATATCTAGTAGTTTATTAAGCTTAACTACATTTGTTTGGGGCTTTAGTAGTCATGAAATATTGTAAGAATTGTTTGCTATGTCAGTTATTTAAAGCAAGATGTGAACGTTTTTGGAGTACGTGGTGCTGCAGTAGCGTTGTCGCCTCACAGTTAGACGTTGCCCGTTTGATTCTCAGTTAGAGCGTCTTCCGTGTGGTGACATGCGTGAATGGGTGTTCCTTCGTTGGAGGTTGTGCGTTAGGCCCGGCAAGCCAGCACGTAAAAACTCTACTGCCAATCATTAGCGGGACTGGAGTTCCACTGTGGCGACCCCTAACCGAGAAAAGCCAAAAGACACAAACAAACTGGAATGATAGAAATGGTAGGGGCTAGATATAGTACAGAATTATTAGAATATCAAAATGTTATATGGAATATAGATATCATAGAGAAAGAGATGGCACGAAAATGTTATGTTATTCTATATAACTGATGTGCGGCAGGGTTTGTATATTGACATGAAAAATGTAGCTGTTCAATGAAAGAAAGTACCTCAAAAGGTAGAAGAATGGCAAGATTTTTTTATGGAGGATATATTTGAATAGGGTCTATATTACATCAAACTTCAAAAAAATTCAAACAATGTAATATTGAACCATAATATCTGAAACACTAAAATAGTGAACACAAAGAACAGCGATTTCCCCCCTCCCCAGGGAAAAAAATCGCTGTTCCCTAACCAAAAAAAAAACTGAAACTTAACCTAAAGTGGGGGGCTGTGGCCCCCCCCCTACTTAAATATACCAACTCCGAGATTGCACCACAGTGGAGGAAATAGTAAAGCCCTAAAAACGGCCCACCGATTTTTTTTCCCAGATGTGCCATGGCTTTGTTATTTTCAGATTTCGGACTTTCGTGTTCGATTTTATATCGTTCAAACTTGTTGCAGTTCGATGTAATATAGACCATTTGAATAAAGTGCCAGTAGAGGAATCGATGTTGTATAAAAGGCAAGAAGCAAGGATATTTCATATGATTAATAACTTTTTTGAGGGGGGTAGCTTTTTGCCTCCACTGCCTACCCACTCTTGGTCAAGCTTCCTTACTGGACAAGAATTGACATGAGTGGTCCTCCTCCAGGCAGCCGTTAGGGATGGTTCACTGGTTTTCTTTTCTTCTTCCCAGACCTAATGTGTACACTCTGCATGGCACTGGGGAGGGGATGTGCAGCGGGCTGACCACAGAGGATGTTTCCCAATCCTTCCCTTCCCCCCACAGGACTAGTAGTAGTCTCATCTGTTTCTACTAGAGAAATCAAACTGCCTTTATACTTTTGAGTACATGAACCACCCCCTGGGACAGGCATGTGGGCCTCTAATTGCTCCCGCTCCCTGCTTTAGTTCCTTTAGTGTAGGGACTGCTAACTAAACCCCATTCTCCTGCATTTCAGTCAGGATTCCTTCCGTCTGCACCACAAAGGCAGTTATAATTATGCCAGTTAAAGGGGAAACTAGTGAAAATGCTTTTTTTTCAGTGTCTGAGGGTATACATATCAGTGGTATGTTATAAATGTTTTGCCAAATATAATTCACAATGTATTATTGTATGTAGTGTATGAAAAATAAAGTGTTATGTGATAAGGTGAATGAAGTTATATTTTCAGCTGTGTGGGGGTGGCGTGATGAATTGTTATTCAGTAGAAAGTCAGAACTTGTAGGCATTTTAAATAAAAAGATCTATGGCAAAAAGGATGGGGGTTAATGTATAAGATATACAAAATGTGGTGAAGATGTTACGGTAGCAGATAAATGTCTGTAAATACTTTGTAAACATGTAGATGTGTAACTAAAGAACCCTTGCTCTGGGATCTTTTACATTCACATGAGCTACCATCGACTCCGTCAGATGGGACCTCAGATTAACATTTACTATTTTGAGTTTAAACAAGAAATTCTCAGGCTTTGGCTACCCTCAGTATTTTTCATTTTCATCAGTACACCCTTTTTACCCATCCCTGTCTGTATGAACACTCAGAGACAGACCAGTATTTTGACTTCGACTGCAGGTGTCAGGCAAGGTTGCCGCCCTGTAACCCATTCTGTTTATCCTAGGTTTTCTCATAGCTGTTCAGCAAAGTACCCTAATTAGAATAAATTTGTATTGCTAAATTTTTTCCCTTATAAAATCCATGATTCCTACAGATAACTTGCTTCTCATAGTAAGAGAAAAAGATCACTCTGATAACTTTGTATTAGCTGAGTAAGGAAAAAATAAGCAAGTAAAATGCCAAAGACAAAAAAATTAACTTTCAGAAAACAAAGGCCGTAATACTGAAAGGAACTTTGTCTTGTGTCATTAGTTAATGTTATGTCTTCTATAAAATTCCTTAGATAAACTTATTACTGCTATCGTATCTTACCAAGGAAACAGACAAACAAGTCGCAGCTATATATATGAAGACTTCAGCTGTTAGCAAAAGTGATGTTTGCTAAAAATACCACTTTTAGGATGGATAAACATTTTGAAAATGATAGCTTTGTTGGACTGATCTTCAACTTTAAGAGCACCTCGATTCCCCCTCAGTATCACAAATACAAGAGATTCAGAGTTGCATGGAGAAAATATTTGTGGTAACCTCTAGAATTGCATTGGGCCAGTAATTTCAAACAGATTATCAAACACTGGATCCTGAATTGCACAATTACAGCTAGTATATACATGATCGACTTAATTCACTGAGTCTAATATATGACAGACCAGTTGACAGAATCCTGATTGCAGATTGTTTTACTGGAAAATCCATGTTTTATGGTAATATAATGTCTATACATGTATGCTAATATCTCATACTCAAGTCTTTGACCTTTTTAAGTGTAACGCATATCTATGCTATACACTTGACTGTCACTTGAATACCCTGTTTGTGTTTGGCTACCTCCATCTCTGAAATTCTAGGAAAAAACATCTAGAAGGTTGTAACCATGTTTTTAGTTCCAGGAATCATTGCAATTAACATCTCCTTACTAAACATGAATCTCACTTCTGGCATGGTTATGAGTCTTTTCATAATCAAATCAGAGTACAAAAACTGTCATAAACTTCTTTAAGCAGACAAGAAGGAAATTAACTTCTCAGTGACCACAGCATGGAACATCTGCCATCTATGTATTCTATTTTCTGCAACCTGCAACAAGGGCATTGTCTCCTCAAGAAGAAGAATCAGGAAATGCAGACTCTTGTCTCTTTAGTGGAAACCATTCCACGTTAGAATTTATACAGATGCTTTACCAAACATCACATTCATTAAAAAATAGCTTACCACACCTCTTAGTCAGCGGTAGCCTTTGCTTCTTTTAGACACTTTAGATTGCCGTAAATGTGATTAAATTGGTATTTAGTACCAAATGTAGTGGCCTACCATCACCTGAAACCGTGTTGGATCACAAAAAAAATGTAATGGAAGCATTGTTGTGTCTTTTTTCTTAGATCTGAACAGTGACAGAATGCTCAGTGGGAATATAGGCTAAGAGAAATACTGTTTTGCAGACTCCTGATTCTTGCATCCCTGGAAACGGAATCCTTGTCTGTTACTGAAATTAGCTGATACCACCAACCCTTATTCCTTCTCTGTACTTGGTGGGGAATCTTTCTTCCTTTTCCCATGAAATGAATCACTGTAAGTCAAGTAACATCTTGTTTTTTTTTTTTCCCAAGTCGAACAACATATTACTTGAAATATAATGAACAGCTGTTGAATGGCATCACCTGTATGTGGGGGACCACTGCTACGAACCTTATTTAAGTTTACTATCCCCACATTGTCTTAGTTGAGTGTAAATTGAGAGTAGATCTTCAGTCCATTCCCCCAATGTTAAAGATTTTGGATTGCTGTTCATAGCCAATCACTGCCAGTGCAATTTCTGTTTGCAAACTTGTAGTTTTTCATTTCATATATGCTCGTCTCTTTTTTTTCTTCAGGGTTGGGCGACTGTGAGTTAATATACATAAATAAGGAGTACATGGAGGGCTTACTTCTCACTTTAGTCAAGATGAAGTTTTGTCTGGTGTCTTTCATATCTGGCTGAAGCTTCGAGGAAGGTAACTTCAGTAAGCTACAGTAGAATTGTATAGTAAGTTCCTGTAGTGTTGTAGTCAGTATTACTGATAGCAGATGTTCATCGTGTTTCACTGTTGCAGTCATGACTGTAGGGTTCTCCCCTGCTGGCAGGCAGTCCTCGGTCGGCCAGAATCCCAAAGTCTGGGTCCGGCGTCGGCTGTTCAACCATGCTTCCTGACGTCAGAGTGCCAGGAGTACAAAACTGACAGCCGACTCCATGTTCCCCATTCTTTCTTGCCGTGCAGTGATAGCAGTTCGCAAGTGCTGGTCGGCTGACTCCTGATGATCTTTTTTGAACAAAACTTCAGTCCGAAGATTTTATTCTCCTACTTAAGCTAAGTACCCCGTTGGGGAAACTTTTTTCTTGCTCCAGTCCGATGTCAGAAAAAGTTAATAATTGTATTTCATGTGGGAAGCAAATACCTCATAAGGATTTTCATTCTTACTGTATTCCTTGCCTAGGCCCTGACCACGACGTAGCTAGTTGTCGGTTTTGTGCTAGATTCAATCAACATACTAATAAACGAAGGTACGATTTTGCATTTCATTACTTCGGTAGGCGTTTTAATTACAAAATGTCGTCGGATACGGTTCCAGCTACCGGAGTTCACAAATGACGCAAGGACAAAGACAGGCCTCCGAGGTCCAAATCTGACTATATCGCACAAGCAGAGCCAGCTTCAGGTTCGGCCGTCATCAGTGAGGCGCTTTTGCAGCCCCTGTCGTCGGCCATTTCGGAACCGATGGCCGAAACGGACTCCCACGAGGAGCCATCTAGGCCTTTGAATATTTCTATTGCAGGACCTTCGGACAATGCTCCTTCGGATGGGTCCGGAGCCGCTGTGCAGGTACCGGCTTCCGAAGGGGTTTTCAGGCCTACTCAGCTTCTGATAAAGGCAAAGCCAAAGACAAAGGCAAAGACTGCAACACAGGCCTCTTCTGATCCGGCTCCCAAGCACAGAAACAGTTACTTAAGATGGTGGAGGATTTACTTACTATGATTAGGGGTTCTCATCCCCCTCCAGATAAAAGGCCAAGGCAGGAAGTTTATTATGACTCCTCTGATCAGGCTTCTGTTTCTTCAGTTTCTTCTTCTGACCAGGAATATTCTTTCCCTCCTTATGAGGATTCTGATGCTGAGGAATCCATTCCTTCAGCTTCTCCCCCTGAGGATTTCTCTTTTGGGGAAACTTTGCATGAAATGAGGGAACATTTCCACTGGGAAGGACAGGAGTATTCGGAATCTAAGAAAAGACTAAGGGATTTTCTTCTTCTTCCCCAACATAGACCCCTGGCTATTCCTCCTATTTTGGATATTGTGGATGATGCTTTTTCGGAGGCTAACTTAACTCCTGACTCTTTTTTTCCTCCAGCTCCTGTTAAGCCAGACAAATATTACAGGGTTCCTGATTCCCACCAGTTTTTATACAAGAACCCTACTGCTGACCCTGAAACCATTTCTCAGGGTCCTAAGGGAGTTAAGGCCGCTTCTGCTAAACACCCCATTCCCACTGAGAAAGATTCCAGATCTTTAGAAAGATGGGGCAAAAAAGTGTACACTTCTGCTACTTTATCCATTAGGGCTTTAAACTGTCAGTTTCATATGCTGAAATACCAGCAATTTCTCCTGTCTGTTTTAAAACAAAAGCTTACTTCCATTTCTGCCTGTGCAGATGATAAGGAATTACATGACTTAATGCATGCCACTGAACAAGTTGGGAAGCATGGTTTACACTGTGGATTTAATGCCTTGGAGGCTTCTTGTAGGGCTGCTGCCTCTGGCACAGTCATTAGAAGGCATGCATGGTTAAAGGAACAAAATTTGCCTGATCAAGTAAAAGCTAAATTATTGGATGCTCCTGTTCAGCATAATGTTTTGTTTGGATCTAAAGCTGAAGAGGTGATTAAAAAGATGGAGGATAAGGCGAAATCCATGCAAACTGTTAAAGATTTCTTACAAGTACAGCCTCCCAGATTTAGCAGGAATTGGCCTACTAAAAATGAGTCCTTTCCCAATACAGACAGGCCTCAGAGAGGTAGATACAGATGCTCCCGAGGAAGGCCTCAAGCACAAGCCTCTTACAGACCAAGACAGTGGACTGCTTCCACCCCTAGAGGGGGAGAGGACAGGTCGCAAACCCATAGGAAACAGACTCAATGACTCCCTCTGTTGGGCTGCAGGAACTTCTTGCCTGGAAGCCCCTCTCGGAGGAAAACTTTCACTTTCTCACCAAAATTGGACTCGTATAACCCAAGACAAGTGGGTTCTGGATGTGGTTTTAAGAGGTTACAAATTCCATTTTCATACCCTACCAAGGCCAAGCGGATGGCCAGATCTTCCAAAACATCAATGGACAGAGGCCTTAAACCAGGTGGAAGCTCTTTTGGCTATGAAAGCCATAGAACTAGTTCCGCTTTCAGAGATGGGACAAGGTTTTTACTCAAGGCTCTTTCTAGTCCCCAGGAAGCAAAATTCATGGAGACCCATTCTGGATCTGTCAGTCTTGAACACTTTTCTAGAAATACCAAAATTCAAGATGCTTACTCTACAGCAGCTACTTCCAATGCTGACCAAAAATGCATGGAGACTTTGGATTTAAAAGAGGCATATTTACATATTCCCATCAGGCAGGAGTGCAGAAAATACCTCAGGTTCAAGGCTGGATCGAGACATTATCAATTCTCTGCGCTGCCCTTTGGATTGTCTACTGCGCCCAGGGTCTTCACCAAGTGCCTGTCTCCAGCAGTAGCTTATTGCAGACTGAAGGGAATTCAAATTTACCCTTATCTGTACGATTGTCTTATTCAGGCAGACAGCAAGGATGTCTTACTCCAGCATCTAGAATTTGTTCAGAAACTTCTCAAGTTCCTGGGATTCACTGTCAACATAAAAAAGTCAAATTTGACTCCCTCGCAACAGATAAACTTTTCTGGGTGCTCTTCTAAACACAACAACCCAGATGGCATTTCTGACATACGAAAAACAATTACAGCTGGCTTCAACTTTCAAAACCTTGGCAACTTTAACTCGGCTCTCTGCAAAGAAATTCCTGCAGGCTTTGGGTTACATGGCCTCCTGTATCCTTCTCGTACCATATGCAAGACTACATATGAGGAAAATACAGTGGTACCTAAAAAGTGTATGGTCTCAGCATTGCCACAGTTTAGACATACTGATCTCCGTCCTGCCTTGTCTTCAAAAAGAATTCCTTTGGTGGTTCAAGGCATGTACTCTAAACAAAGGAAAACCCTTCTGTCTGCCTCCTGCCACTCAGATACTAACCACGGACGCCTCAGATTATGCATGGGGAGCCCATTTTCTGGGCAACTGTATGCAGGGCCTTTGGACAAAGGATCAGGAACACCTACATATCAATTTAAAGGAAATGTTAGCCATTCAGAAAGCTCTGTGGGCCTTCAGGAATCTTCTACAACCAGGACAACTACTGATATGAACAGGCAACACCACAGTTATGTGGTACATAAACTAGCAACTGGGATCTCATTCCTACCCCCTTTGCAGACTAGCCATGAATCTATGGAACACAGCTCTAGCTTGCAATCTGGACCTTCAAGCTCAGTTTCTACCAGGAAAGCAAAACTTCCTGGCAGACAGTCTGAGCAGAAACCTTTCGGATCCACACGAGTGGATGCTGGACACCGAAATATTCAGGATGATAACAGCAGTCTGGGGATGTCCTCACATAAACCTCTTTGCATCCCATCTCAATCATCAACTACAGAATTTTTGCACCAGGACTTTCCACAAACGAGCTTGGAAAGTGGATGCCCTATCATTCAGTTGGAGAAACCTCTCGGGATATGCCTTTCCGCCTCTTCCTCTTCTTCCACGGGTATTATTAAAGATAAAACAGGACAAGCCCAAGATGATAATCTTGCTGGCCCCAAATTGGCCTCGACAGTTTTGGTACCCAACTCTGAAAAGCCTATGTCGGGAGCCCTCTTGGGTTTTACCACAGACTCCGAACCTTCTGTCCCAACATCAGGGTCAGGTTCTTCACTCCCATTTCAGAACTCTCAGCCTGGCGGCCTGGTTAATCCAGGGTCTTTGATTCATTTTCCCCTACCCAAGCAGGTTATGGATGTCATTTTAGAAGCCAGACGTCCCAGCACTAGAAAATCTTATGCAGGAAAATGGAAAAGATTTTGTTCCTGGATGCAGGCTCAGGATTCTGATCCTCTTCTTCCTAACATTCCTTTGATTTTACTTTATCTGACAGATCTCCTACATAAGGGTCTCTCTTTCTCTTCCATTAAGATTCATGCCTCTGCTATTTCCGCTCATTATAATACAGACCCTCCAATCTTTTCCCACCAGCTCATGAGACAGTTTCTCAGAGAGGAGCTAAGAACTTAAGGCCTCCTAGATCTCCTCCCTTTCCTGCTTGGGATCTTAACTATGTTTTGGAAAAACTCACCTTACCTCCTTTTGAGCCTGCTGCCTCTTCTGACATCAAGTTTTTATCTTGGAAAACAGCCATCCTGTTAGCTCTGACCTCTGCCAGGAGAGTTTCAGAGTTGCAAGCTCTTATGGCAGTGGAACCTTATATTATTTTTCATCAAGACAGGGTTTCTTTAAGGACTAATCCTACATTCATGCCTAAGGTGGTTTCCAAAGTGGCTTTAAATCAAACTATTCACTTGCCAACCTTTTTCCCCACTCCTCAAAATAAAGGGGAAGGGATCTTACATTCCTTGGATGTACACAGACAACTACATTTTTACCTGGACAGAACCAAGGACATCAGAAAATCAGAGCAATTGTTTGTTTCTTATGCTTCAAGTTCTCAAGGTAAAGCCATTTCAAAACAGACCATTTCAAAATGGATTGCTCATGGTATTAGATTTTGTTATTCACACCATGGAAAGCAAATCCCAGGGAGTATACGGACTCATTCCACCAGAGCTGCTGCCACTTCAGCTGCCTTCCTCAGGGGAGTGCCTACCAAGGACATTTTGGAGGCTGCAACTTGGAGTTCAGTTGCATACTTTTTCAAAGCACTACAATCTACCTCTCTACTCTAAGTCTAGGGCAGGCTTTGCTTCTGCAGTCTTGCAGGGCCTTTTAGCCGCCCCTTCTACTTTGACCACCTCCCTTTCACTCTGCTTTGGAATTCTACCCTACAGTCATGACTGCAACAGTGAAACACGATGAACATAGTACAGTTGTGTACACTTACCATAAATGTAGATGTTCGAGTGTCTTCACTGTTGCAGTCTGGGTTTCCCTCCCTCCTGTCCCCTCTTATTTTTACCTTTGTATGGTTTCCTTTCTCACCATTCTTTTGAGGTGTATTTGCAAAGGTTATGGGACCTTACTCATTTTGGAACTCCTGACATCTGGGGCAAGAAAAACTGGAGAACACGGTGTCGGCTGTCGGTTTTGTACTCCTGGCGCTCTGACGTCAGGAAGCATGGTTGAACAGCTGACGCCAGACCCAGACTTTGGGATTCTGGCCAACCGAGGACTGCCTGCCGGCAGGGGAGAACCCTACAGTCATGACTGCAACAGTGAAGACACTCGAGCATCTACATTTATGGTAAGTGTACACAACTGTACTTTTTTGTATGAGCAGATGTTCATCGTGCATACAGCTGCAGTCATCACATTTGGGTTATCCTGCCGTCAGGCGGGTCCTCGGTCGGCTGAATTCCAAAGTCTAGGTCTGGCATCGGTTGTCGTCGCTTCTTCCCTGACGTCAGTGTGGCAGGGGTATAAAAGAGGCAGCCGACGCCATTTTCTTCAGTCTTTCTTGTCTCGTGGTGCCCGAAGCAGAAGCAGTTTGCAAGTGCCGGTCGGCCAGCTCCTGAGATTTACGAAAAGTATTTCAGCCGAAGTCTTCTTTAAAGCTAAGTACCCCATTGGGGAAACTTTTCTTGCCTCAGACCGATGTCAGACAAAGTTAATAATTGCATTTCTTGTGGGAAGCAAATACCGCATAAGGATTTTTACTCTTACTGTAACCTTGCTTAGGGCCAGACCACGACGTCTTGGCCTGCCGTTTTTGTGCTAGGTTTAACAAGCGCACTATTAAGTGCCGGGCGGAGTTCGCCCTTCATTATTTTGGCAAAAAATTTAATTATATCATGTCGTCGGATATACCGACGCCAGTTTTAGGCAAAAAACCGCAAGGATAAGGACAGACATCCGAGGCCTGCACCGAGTACTGAGATCACGCTAAGGCCCACTACCGGTTCTCCGGTTCTCAGTGAGGCGCCTATGCAGCCCTTGACTACCGATGAAACTATTTTACCGGCGACTTCAGTACCCGAGGTCGCAGGTTCCTTGGTCTCCATTCCCACTGCAGATACCGACGCCACTCTTGGCGGAGAAACAGAGAGTTTAGCGAGGCCTGCCATTTCTGAAGGTGTTTTCAGGCCTACCACCTTCTCTATTAAATCGTTCACCAAATCTAAAGCTCCAATGAAAATTAAAAAAACAGGGTCCTCAGACCCCCTCTCAAGGCCCCATGCCTAAAAAACAGATGCTTAAAATGGCTGAGGATTTGATTACACTCATCAGGGGTTCTCAACCCCCCTCAGACAAAAGACCCAGGTTGGAGGAAGACTATCCTTCCTCAGACCAGGCTTCTATTACCTCAGACCTTTCTGAAGACCAGGATTACGCCTTTTCCCGATTTGAAGACTCTGATGCTGAGGAGTCTATTCCCTCGGTCTCCCCCCCTGAGGACTACTCTTTTGGGGAAACCCTACATACATTGAGAGAGCACTTCCACTGGGAAGGCCAAGATTACTCCGATTCCAAGAAAAGGCTCAGGGAATTTCTGCTGCTTCCCCAGCATAGGCCCCTGGCTATTCCTCCTGTCTTAGATATTTTGGATGATGTGTATGCAGAAGCCAGTCTTAATCCAGGCTCTTTACCTCCTGCCCCTGTTAAACCAGACCGATATTACCAGGTTCCTGATTCTCACCAGTTCCTTTATAAAAGCCCTACTGCTGACCCAGAAACTATTTCTCAGGGTTCCAAGGGGATTAAGGCCTCTACTGCTAAAAACCCTTTACCTTCAGAGAGAGATTCCAGAGCATTAGAAAGGTGGGGGAAAAAGGTGTATACATCAACCACTTTAACCATGAGGGAATTAAACTGTCAATTTCATATGTTAAAGTACCAGCATTTCTTGCTATCTCAGCTGAAAAGCAAAATGGCACAAACTGGACAACCAGATGTGAAAGAGTTGCAGGATTTGTTGCATGGGGCAGAACAAGTGGGGAAACGTACCTTACAGTGTGGTTTTGATGCTTTAGAGGCCTCGTGTAGAGCTGCTGTCACGGGGTCTGTCATACTTAGACACACTTGGCTGACAGAGCAAACCTTACCAGATCATGTCAAAGCAAAGTTATTAGATGCACCACTACAAAAAGATGTATTGTTCGGTGTTAAAGCTGAGGAGGTACTAAAGAAAATGGAGGAAAAAGCGAAATCTATGCAAACAGTTAAAGATTTCTTGCAGGTGCAGCCTCCACGCTTCAGCAGAAACTGGCCTTCAAAAAATTGGTCCTTTCCAGCCACTGACAGACCCCAAAGGGGTAGATACAGACGCCCAAGGGGTAGAGGACAACCTCAAGGATCTTACAGAACTAGGCAGTGGCAAGCACCAGCCCCAAGAGGTGGAGAAGATAGACCACAGTCATTTAGAAAACAGACTCAATGACTTCCCCCTATGCCTGCCAAACAAAGCTATAATGGCAGCACCTTTGGGTGGAAAACTGGCCTTATTTTCAAAAAACTGGCACATTGTTACAAAGGACAAATGGATTCTGGATATTATAGACAGAGGCTACAGATTCAACTTTCACACCCTTCCAAAAATGAGAGGCATGCCAAACCTGCCACAAAATCAATGGGCAGAGGCGCAAAAACAGATTTCTGCTCTCATGGATATGAAAGCAATTCAAGAGGTACCTGCAAAAGAACAAGGTCAAGGTTTTTATTCAAGACTATTTCTGGTACCAAGGAAGGACAAAGATTGGAGACCCATCTTAGACCTATCCATCCTAAACACATATCTACAGGTGTCAAAATTCAAGATGCTGACATTACAGCAGCTTCTTCCAATGCTGGGCAAGGAGTCTTGGCTGGTAACGTTGGACCTCAAGGAGGCATACCTGCATGTCCCTATCAGACAAGATTGCAGAAGATACCTCAGATTTCTTGCAGGTTCAACCCATTATCAATTCTCTGCATTGCCCTTTGGCTTATCTACTGGGCCCAGAGTGTTTACGAAATGCCTGGCATCAGTAATTGCTTTCTGCAGATGAGGAATACAAATCTACCCATATCTGGACGACTGCCTGATCCAAGCAGACAGCAAGGACATTCTATTGCAGCATCTGGCATTTGTAATAAAACTGTTAAACTGCCTGGGGTACACAGTGAACAAAAAGAAATCAAAACTAATACCCTCTCATCAGATAATTTTCCTGGGTGCCAGCTTAAATACAACGGCCCAGATGGCTTACCTCACGCCAGACAAACAGGGGCAACTGTCTCAATACTTCAACAAAATGGCAACTTTTTAACCAGGCTAACTGCAAGGAAAATCCTGCAGGCTCTGGGGTTCATGGCATCTTGCATCCTACTAATACCATTTGCAAAGCTGCATATGAGGAAACTACAATGGTACCTAAAAAAACTTATGGTCTCAACACAGCCACAGCTTGGAAACAATTTTACCACTCATTCCATGCCTTCAAAGGAAATTTTTGTGGTGGGCTCAAGCATGCCAAAGAAACATGGGTCTCCCTTTCTGTATACCACAAGCAAGTCAAATCATCACAGCAGACGCCTCAGACTACGCCTGGGGAGCACACATGGCAGATCAGTGCATCCAGGGAAAATGGTCCCAAAAACAGATGCACCTACACATCAACCAAAAGGAGATGCTAGCTGTGCAAAATGCTCTTATGACCTTCGAGGACCTACTGCATCCGGGCCAGCTATTAATAAGGACAGACAACACCACAGTCATGTGGTACATAAAAAAACAGGGAGGGACGCATTCATACCCCCTGTGCAGGCAAGCTATGACCCTGTGGAACACAGCATTGGAATTACAAGTTCAACTACAGGCACAATTCCTGCCAGGGAAGGAAAACACACTGGCAGACAACTTAAGCAGAAATATGACAGACCCACACGAATGGAAGTTGCATCCTCAAGTCTTCTCAAAGATAACTCAAGCATGGGGTCAGCCAGACATAGATCTATTTGCTACCTACAGAAATCACCAGTTGGAAAAATTCTGCTCAAGGACCTATCATCCACAGGCCTGGAAAGTGGACGCACTCTCTTTCAATTGGACAGCATTAACAGTCTATGCCTTCCCGCCTCTACCTCTACTGACCAAAATCCTATTAAAAACCAGAGCAGAGAGGCCACAAATGATTCTCATTGCTCCAGACTGGCCACGACAGCACTGGTACCCTCTCCTAAAGAGTCTGTCACACTCACCACCATGGATCCTACCTCAAGTTCCTCTTCTGTTGTCCCAGCACAACTACAAGACCCTTCACAGCCAGCTCAGAACTCTAAATCTAGCTGCATGGAAAATACCTTAATTTGCCAACAAGCTCTCCTCTCCAAGGAGGTACAGGATGTCATCTTGGAGGCCAGGAGACCCTCTACTAGAAAAACCTACTCCGCCAAATAGAAACGATTTTGTTCCTGGAATCAAGCAAAGGGCCAGAATCCTTGGGTAATAAATATACCTCAGATTTTACAGTACCTAGCTGAGATGTTAAACAGTGGCCTTTCCTTCTCTTCCATCAAGATCCACGCTTCAGCCATTTCAGCACAATACAATACGGATCCTCCTTTATTCTCACATCCTCTATTAAGGCAGTTCCTCAGAGGGGCAAAAAATATAAAACCCCCATGGAAACCACCAGCACCAGCTTGGGACCTCAACTTCGTATTGGAGAAGCTGACACTGCCTCCTTTTGAGCCGGCTTCTTCAACAGAGCTACAATACTTGTCGTGGAAAACAGCCTTGCTTCTGGCTATTACCTCAGCATGCAGGGTTTCGGAGCTACAGGCCCTCATGGCTGTGCAACCATTCATCATTTTCCATCAGAACAGGGTTTCCTTATGAACCCAACCCTACCTTCATGCCAAAGGTAGTATCCAGTGTGGCTTTGAATCAGACTATTCATTTACCAACCTTTTATCCAAATCCAGAGAACAAAGGGGAGAGGCTACTACACTCCTTGGACATTCACAGGCAACTTCGTTATTACTTGGACAGAACAAAGTCATTCTGGAAATCTGAGCAGCTCTTTGTGTCCTATGCTACAGGTGCTCAAGGAAAGGCTATTTCCAAACAGACTATTTCAAAGTGGATAGCCCACTGCATACGCTTTTGTTATTCATTTCATGGAAAATCAGTGCCTGTATACATCAGATCCTACTCCAACAGGGCTACAGCTACCTCAACAGCTTTCCTCGGGGCGGTCCCTACCAAGGACATTTTGGAAGCAGCTACTTGGAGTTCAGTGCACACTTTCACCAAGCACTACCACCTTCCACTATACTCAAAATCTAGAGCAGGCTTTGCCACAGCAGTCCTGCAGGGCATTCTAGCCCCTCCTAATTCCGCTTAGTACCGGCCACCCTTACTTAGCTTTGGGATTCTACCCAAGTGTGATGACTGCAGCTGTATGCACGATGAACATAGTACAGTTTTGTACCTACCATAAATGTAGATGTTAGAGTGCGCATACAGCTGCAGTCCAGGTTGCCCTCCCTCCATCCCCTCTTAGGACAGGGCTTATGACAAACACCTTTAACATACAACCTATTTGGAGTATTCCTTTATGGTGTATTTGCTTGCAACTACTGTTTTGATTTATCTGCTTATGTAGGTTTGCATAACATCATGTATTGCCTTCCTTTCTGGGGGCACCTGACATCTGGGGCAAGAAAAACTGAATAAAATGGCGTCGGCTGCCTCTTTTATACCCCTGCCGCACTGACGTCAGGGAAGAAGCGATAACAACCAACGCCGGACCTAGACTTTGGAATTCGGCCGACCGAGGACCCGCCTGACGGCAGGATAACCCAAGTGTGATGACTGCAGCTGTATGCGCACTCGAACATCTACATTTATGGTAGGTACAAAACTGTACTTTTCTAGTCCTCCTTTGTTTTCATTGCTTTTGTTTTTTTAAGTGGTGTTACACAAATGAAGGCATCACAGTTTGTTCCATTGCATCTGCAGCAATGACAGGAAGTAAGTTTCAGAGGTTGTGAAAATATATTTTAGACCCAGTTTCAGTACTGGTACAAATGTCTGCATTCTCCATACTATGGAAAGTTTCATAAGTACCAGTGTTGTTGTTGTTTTTTTTTTTTATGTCCTTGCTCCACAAGATTGAACCCAATTGCTCCTCTACCTGCACACAGTTGGCCTGACCCATTCATTCAGATGCAGTGGGAGCCAGGAATCCACGAGTGAGAAGAGATCCCTGCAGCCTATTTGTTCCTGCCTGAGATTCCCCCATCAGCTTATTTGCTTTATGTCAAGAGTTGGATGGTAGGGAGTGTGGCCCTGTAGGTTAACTTGTCCTCTCCCTGATAGTGCATCTTCCTGCCTCAGAGAGGCTCTTCAGAACTCCCTTACAGCTGTCCTCCAAGGAAAAGTGTGCTTCCACATGTTGAATTTTCCCTTTTTTTTTTTTTTGTTTACTTTACATATTTAACAAAGACACCATCACCTCTTTTTTGTCTGGTTTGGTAATTAGCAGAGGTCTAAAAAACCCTATAGAGACAGAAACTTTTCTGTTCAGTATTTTTACTCCCCACAGGGAATTGAAGCCCTATGAGTGCAAAACACTCTTTACCATCTCACACTAGTCTGACATGCATGTAGTCTGTGTTCTGTGAGATTGTGTCCCTAACCATTGATTAACTGACAAAATGTCTTGATATTCAGGTGCCATAGGAGGATTTAGGAGCTTTTCATCAATTAGATATTTACCCCATGCCTACTAAGATGTTTAATATTTCTGTCGTATACTGTTGCCTATCCAAGATGTTGGACCTTCTTATATTTTTCACTGTAGTGTGACCAATGACCATGTCATAATTACCTTTAATTATTTTTAATCAAGTTAGGGTGTCCCTAAATTTTGTCTTGGGCAGGCATGACACTGTCGCAAAGTCTTTGCTTTGTCCTTTAAGGTATGTGTCTGTACTGGGGCCGTCAAGTACTTAATTTCACTAGAATGTTTCTGGTATTGCTTGGTTGTTGTGTTTACCTTACTGATCTTTGTCTGGTGTGGTTTGGTTCCATTTTAACCACACATATTTTATTACAAATGTGCCGCACTGCAGTGGCATGTCAATTGTATATGTGATTAATGTGGTCAGTATGAAGTCTGTAATTTATTGTGTGACTGAGGTTGACGGTTCTGGTTTTGTTTATTACACCGCTTATTCAAGTGAAGATGGAGATTTTTTAATGTATTCTTTAGAACCTCTTTTGGTATAGTATGTAGTAGGTAGGTGTGTGTGTGTGTGTGTGTGTGTGTGTGTGTGTGTGTGTGTGTGTGTGTGTGTGTGTGCGCATTTGTGCAAACACTGAAAGGGTACAGCTGCTGTTCAGAATTTAACCTTGATAATTAGGATATCACCACCCAATAATATCTCAGTGATTTGCGACCACCTCCCAGGTTGAGCCTTGACCACTATGTGAATGATTGGAGGTGTGCTACTTCAGCTATGTTGTCAAGGATCCATTCCCTTACCTGCTTCCATTTGAACTGCATTAAGTGCACAGCGCAGTGCTGCAGCGGTAACGTTCTCGCCTTATAGCAAGAGGTTCTCCGGTTCGATTCTCAGCTGGGTTGCCTTCTGTGTGGAGTCTGTATGTCCTCCCTGCATTCGTGTGGGTTTCCTCCGGGTGCTCCGGTTTCCCCCCACGTTAGAAAGACATGCATCTGGAGTATTTCTCCCCGGGCCTCCACTGAACATTGGCTTCATTCCAAGTCGGACTTTCCTGGTTAACAAATGATAAATAAATAAGTGACCAATATCCTTGTAGCATTGCCCAAGCACAATGCCATAGACTAGAACATCTCTGTACTCCAAGCACACTTCCCAGCAACAATTGGTGAGGCACCCTGTCTGTCCTATCAGCTCATGCAAGTTATAGTGGCCATCCATTGCCTTCCCCGATATCTTGGTGATATACAAGGACCTTATTCTAAACTACAATCTGCCACCAAATTCTGCCTCTTTCCTACCACTCTGGCTGTTAATGTAGCCCCTGTTCTGATGAGGCATGCAACTCCTTTTAAGAGTCATACTTCATTTTCAGAATTCCACACCAGTTGTCCTTCTATGTGGTCATTCAGACCCAGTCCCTGTCCCCTCCATCCCTCAGGCTGCATCACCACACTGCACTGCACTCTGTGTGCTTGAGTCTGACTTGACCTGCTAAAACTGCATTGGCTGCCAATGTGGACAAGCTGGATTGTACCATGCTGACATCTCACTAGGCTTTCATAGTGTCAAAGGTAGGTTTTATTATGCCAACACACGATTGGCTGTTGATCAGGTAGAGGTAACCTCCGCCCTGCCGGCGTCTCCACAAGGCCTGTCATTGTGAGAGAGCCTGTCTTTCCCAAGCCAACTGCTTATATTTTTTTATTTATTTATTTTTTTTTATAATTTACATTCATTAAGGATAGTATTGTTTCTTTTATAATTTACTTTAGCTAAGGATAGTATTTTTATTATTTTATTTTTTATGTTTATTTGGCTTTTTCCCCACCACTTAGTCACCCCATTTGTTATTCAGTGAGAGATGAGACAGACCCATTCACTCCCATACTATGGTCAAGACCTCTGCAAATCAGTAATTCCCAGCTGTGTAGGAGCCTTTTTAGACTATTTATTCTCCTGGGAAATGAGAATAAGATGGTTCAGATGAGCTGGGCATGATGATGATCAGTCCCAACAACAAACTCCCTCCCTGTCAGTGACTTGTGGCTTCCATGGGCACTGTTTGTAGAGGGCACATGCATGCAGCTACACACTTCAAACCTCCTACCAGTGCAGCACACCCCTAAAAGGATGCACATATTCACACAGGCCCATGCAGCTGTGGCCATACACTTACACTACTGTAAGTGTCTACTAAGCAGCAAGCCAGACGGCTTCCATCCTCCCCAGATGGTCTAGCTGGCATTGGTCAATAATATCCATCCATCACTGACCAGTTCCTTCAGTGTCAATACTGTTAATCAAACACTGGTCATCTGCCCTGTAAAGTCATCTGTGTTGTAATTGGGGCTTTATCCCTTTGCGCTCTGGAATCGGATAAAGATTTATTGAGAGTGTTTTATTTTATGTCTTTTGTTTATAAAGCCTGCAATGTTTGTTGACAGTTACACTTTGTTTACAGTTATTAAGCATACTGAACAATAAGTTCGAGTGTGTATATAATGCCCTTGCTTGACTTTGGAGTAGGAATTATTCTGGTACGTCTCCCACTACCTAGTAGGAAAAGTTGCCCTATATTAAAGCATGAATTCTACCATTAAGTGAGGGACTGTTTCCTTAATGTAATTGTGAACATGTATGAATGTTGAATGAACCCAGTTGTTAATAAGTTAGCTAAAATCCAGGATATTTAAAAAATCTTTCTGTTCAGTCACTCAATAACGTATTTTATTGTGTAATAAACAGTTGTGTATTACTGAAGGAAATCGTGTTTGTTAGTTAATGCTGCTTGAACGATGTCCTTTAGGTTATGTAGAAGTTGTTTTAAAATTCCTGTCTGAATTTGTCGCAGGTAGTATGAGGCAAAGTAAACTTTCTCTGTTTAAAAATCTATGTCGTAAAGGCCTTTCAAGTTTTTGTGAGCCTGTACCTCCTTCCTTGTAATAGGGATTTTAATAATGTCAGTTGAGAGCAGCTCCTTAGAAATTCTATGCATGCACACACAATGTGGTAAAGTTTTCAGAACACTAAGGTTAGTTTTAATTTCTCTGTTTGCATGATTTTGCATTTGTTGCTCAAAACGTTTTCTTTGTATTCTAGAACTTTGCTTTTTAATTTTACAAATGTTCTTCCAAAGTTTGTTTTTATGTTTTGACTTTTTATATGTACTTGCATGCAGCACTGCCTATCACTTAAATTTAATTTTTACCGTACGCTGTGCTGTATGATAATTTAAGTCTTCATTTCAGATTATCTGATGGTCGGTAATACCATAAGGTCATCTGTGTCTGTTACTAATTACTATAATGTTATCGGTCTGACACTGACTAGTACCATAATGTTACCTGTGTCTTTCACTAATACCATAATATTGTTACCTGTCTCTGTCACTAATACCGTAATATTATTTGTGTCTCACTAATACCATAATATTATGTGTCTGTCACTAACATCATAATATTATCTGTGTCTGTCACTAACATCATAATATTATCTGTGTCTGTCACTAATACCATAATATTATCTGCGTCTGTCACTAATACTATAATGCTACCTTTGCTTGTCACTAATACCATAATGTTACCTGTCTCTGTTACTAATACCATAACATTGTTATCTGTGTCTGTCACTAGTGCAATAGTGCTATATGTGTCTGTCACTAGTACAACAGTGTTAACACTATTGTACTAGCGACAGACACAGATAACACTATTGTACTAGTGACATACACAGATATCTGTGTCGGTCACTAATACCATAGTATTATTGTTTGTCACTAACACCATAACATTAGCTACACCTGTAACTAATACCATACATTATCTGTGTCTGTCACTAATACATAATGTTATGTGTCTGTCCACATTTTTAACCAATTTTTTAAGTTACAGACTGATATTTGGCCTTTATGGTAATCGTCTGTCACATAGCCCTAGGTTAATGGAAAAGAAGTACTGGGCTGTTATCTAGTAGCACAGTGTGGCATGACATTTTAGCAGTAGCTTAACCTGTTTACATATGCAGGTCAAACAGGATAATCTAAGTAGGTTGGTGCTGGCAGAGTCTTCACTGATGGAGCTGTGGGTCCTCATATTCCTATTTTATTATAGGTTTCTCTGTTAACTACAACCAGCCCAGACGGTCTGTTTAACTTAACTTCCTCTGAAGAGATGTTTGCTAGCAGTTTTGACTGTTGGGAGTTCTTACAGGATTCATTTTGATAGTCTACCTTAATGATGTCTTTGTAATGGAAGGGGTTCAGCTTTGCTGTAAGCTCTTTAAAGGTTAAGTGTTTTGTAAGCTTGTTAATGGTGGAGGATCCTTGAGAGAAATAAGTGATCATTTTGTGTCACTTAGTAGTTCTTTATTGAAACGCAATGAGCCAAAACAAGCCGTGGTAAAGACCGACAGGTCTTTTGCTGACAGTTAAGTGGTAACATCCATCTCAATTTCAAGAAGATGTGGCAGATTGAATTATTTTATTCTTTCATAAGTCCAGTTTTGCTGTTACTCAGTATTATGTTTTTAATATTTTTTAATACTAAAATACATTAATGTGATTAATGAATAGTTGTGGCTGTGTGATGAACTTTTTGATTGTAAAAGTGGAGCAACAGACGCAGTTAAGGTTCATTTATTTAGAAGTGTTTCAGTAGAAGTATTATTACTTAGTCACTGTGCTTTTGTTGTACTGTACAATTTGTACAATATTTGTGTTATTTACTTTAAAATTTGAGCAGATAATGTAACATCCATCCACAACCCTTTTACCCATTTTTGCACATTCGGTGGGTGTCACTGCAACAGTAACAATTATCTAGAGCCAAGGTTTACACTGCCGGGTGGCTACTGCTGCCGTGGAATGCAACCTATGTCTATCCAGTAAATTATTTGACCTTTTGCATTACTCTTATTTTTTGACCTTTTGGCATTTCCCAGTGCAGAAGTTTCCAGCACAGCATTTCAGTTTATTTAACCTATTTATTTTATGAATCTATTATGTCTAGTTAGGCTCAATGTTTTCCATTCAAAATGGCCAGGCAGAAGCAGTAGGTTATAGTAATTGCTGCATGTCAATGTGACTGTAGAGAGTTTGCAGGAATGTGCAACTTAGTGTACAATATTCAAGAGCATATTAGTACTGGATTGTAAGATGTCGTATATAAAAGGCAAGCCATCCAGATTAGAGATTTAAGAACATAATACCATTGTATGTAAAGCCAGGTGGAGTGGCAAAGTAATCGGAGTAGATGATTGAATGAGGGTAGTATTTGGTGCTTTAAAAGTTAGTGACTGGTAATTTTTTTTTAGTAGAAGAGAAAATGTCAGTAAATAAAAACATAATTAATGCAGTCTTATGATTATCAACTGTTGCCAGTCAGTGGTATGCTAGTCATTTTAAACTGCTAATTTGAAAATGTATGAAGTTATGGAACCAAACAGTGACTGTAGATCTGATAATGACCAAAGGCAAACACAAGCAAGATCCACGCATCCAGCAGTAACTCTGCATATGATTATTTAATAAAGGTATGGTATTGCAATGATAAGGCAGTACAGTGAAAGGGAGAATTGAAGTAAAGATGTGAAATGTAATGAAGTAAGTGTAAAATGCATTAGGAGGGGTGTGGAGAGTAGGGCAAAAAATGAATGGGAAGATGAAAAAAATGGAAAAAAGAGGAATGAATGGTTCAGTCACTAAGTCCAGACAAGGGCTGTTGTAGTTAAGTAGCCTTCTCCGCAAGTGCAGATGAGTTACATAAATAATACATTATTAATACATAATACATAAGTGAACATGAGTTCATGATATTCATCGTGTTACACTACTGCAGTCATTACACCTGGGTTATCCTGCCGTCAGGCGGTACCCCAGTCGGCCTGAGTTCCAAAGTCTTGGTCTGGCGTCGGTTGTCACCTTTTCCCTGACGTCAGTGTGACAGGGGTATATAAGATGCAGATGACGCCATTTTCTTCAGTCTTTCTTGCCGCACGGTGCCCGAAGCAAAAGCAGTTTGCAAGTGCCGGTCGGCCGTCTCCTGAGATTTTCATTACGAATCCAGAACTGAAGTCTTCTACAAAGCTAAGTACCCCGTTGGGGAAACTTTTTCTTGCCTCAGACCAATGTCAGTAAAAGTTAATAATGTATTTCTTGTGGGAAGCAAATACCTCATAAGGATTTCCATTCCTATTGTATTCCATGCCTAGGCCCAGACCACAATGTCACTGGTTGTCGGTTTTGTGCTAGGTTTAACAAGCGCACTATTAAACGTTGGTTTGATTTTGCCCGACATTATTTTGGTAGAAAATTCAATTATACCATGCCATCAGAACTTCCGACGACCGGAATACACAAAAAGCGCAAAGACAAGGATAGGCATTCAAGGCCCAAAACTGACGACAAAGCTTCTTCTAGGCCAGTCGCCGGTTCTCCGGTTTTCAGCGAGGTGCCTTCGCAGCCCCTGACGACTGCTTCTGTAGAGCCACAGGCCGCCTCTGACTCCCACGTGGAGATGGCTGGGCCTTCGGATGCACAAGTTATTCAGCCTACTGAGACTAACCTTTCAGAGGGATCCAGAGTAGCTGAGCAACCCACAGCAACAGAGGGTGTCTTCAGACCTACTCATTTAAGCATTAAACCCTCAGCTAAGTCTAAGCCTCCTTTAAAATCAAAGAAACAAATACAGCATTCTCTAGGACAGGCCTCCATGCCTAAGAAACAAATGCTCAAAATGGCCGAAGACCTAATCACTCTGATCAGGGGGTCCCATCCCCCTCCTGATAAAAGACCTAGACAGGATGCAGACTATGACTCATCCGACCAGGTGTCCATCTCTTCTGATTCATCCTCAGACCTAGGATATTCTTTACCCCCCTTATGAGGATTCTGATGCTGAGGAATCAATTCCATCAGCCTCACCGCCTGAGGACTACTCCTTTGGGGAAACCCTACATACCATGAGGGAGCATTTCCACTGGGAAGGCCAGGATTATTCAGAATCCAAGAAAAGACTCAGAGATTTCCTTTTATTACCTAAACACAGACCCCTTGCTATCCCGCCAGTGTTAGACATTGTAGATGATGTGTGTACTGAATCCAGCTTAAATCCTGATTCCTTACCTCCAGCCCCTGTTAACTCATTAACCCCGAGTACCTTCTCATGGTGTCTCTGTGCTTAACACCGAGCGCGCCATGAGAAGATACTAATTTCAAGCTGTTACCCCCGAGTACTTCCTGAAGCGCGAGAAACTGTAGTGAAGATTTGTAGTTGAGCTTAATGTAAAACGCACTGAAATCATAACTGAACATGTAAATTACATTATATAGTTACGATTCAGTGTGTTTTTACATTAAGTTCACATTAAACTTTTGCTACAAATTCCGTGTAAAAGGTTCTTGATAGAGCAAGTGGTGGCAGCCAATTGGATTCTTGCAATCCAAGCCACCACTTGCTCCACCCCCATCCTAATTTTCTTTTGTTTTAAACTACTAAACACTCTATATCTAATGCATCACCAGTCCACTACTTATAACATATTGTTTATCCAGCCATTTCATATAACTCAACGACTTTCTATTGACCGTTGTATTTTTAAGTGACGCCTGAGGCGTGAATTCCAGTAAGACCCCCACCCTTTACTTATTTCTGCCAGTTCTGAAATGTGATGTTTCTAAGGCTATCTACAAAAAACCCTCCCACTAAAGAGCATAAATATGTTGCGTTTGCTGAAGAAACGAATGCCGTTAACAGGATTGCTGTAGACAGTTGCAACTAAAATTGATTTTTTGTAGGATTCAATTCCTACACACAGCTAAATCTAGTTTGTGTAAAGGTAATGGGAACGGTACTACAATTTCAGCATAAATACGAAGTTGATTGCAGCAGTCGCTTGATGGAAGACAGAGTGCTGATGCAAATTGAGTGAGTGTTTTGGTTACTTAGTTGTCACTGTTTGACACCCCCCCCCTAATAATTTGGAAAGTTCACATATTTTTATGTGACGCCTGAGGCATCAATTCCAGTAAGATCCCCACCCCTTACTCATTTCAGCCGCTTCTGAAATGTGATGTTTCTAAGGCTTTTCTTATTACTTCTATACCCAACACTTCTCGGGCTCCTTAGAAACCACAAAAAAGTCTCCATCTCCTGACGAAGATGCTGTTTACCTCTGTAGAAATCTAGAAGATAATTAGCTCAACAGGCAAAATCTAAGCCAGTTTTCTCAGTAAAAACTCCATTGGCTCAGATTCCAGTATAAACTGCAATTTAATAAAATAAAAAATAAACAGCAGCACAAGTTTTCAAATAGTATTTCAGCAAGAATAGAAGCCGTTGGACCTGCAGTCCTTCTCTTCATCCCATCTTTCTATATACAAAAAAACCCTCCCGCTAAAGAACAGAAATGATATGTTGCGTTTGCTGAAGGAACTAATGCCGTTAACAGGATTGCTGTAGACCGTTGCGATTGCTTTTCTTTGGTTTTTTTTTTTTTTTTTTTTTTTAAGTAACTGCTGCTGTTTTGTGATGAATGTGTTTTTTGTAATTTATAATAGTGTTTGTGAGTGGTTATGGATCGTACTGATATTTTATTTTTTTGAAGGAGGGTTGAACAGACGTTCCAATAGCAGTTACCTCATTATAGCAAGTGTGTATATACTCCGGAAAAGTGCACTACTGGGTTGAGTAGATTAGGATGAGACTTCACGGAGTATTTAGAATAGTCTAATGGGTACTGATATATATATTTTTTAGAAGGATGGTTGAACAGATGTTCCAATAGCAGTTAACTTGTAAATATTAAATATTGCTCTTATAAACCTAAAAAGTTACAGGAGTAAAAGGGTTTGTGTTAGCAGACATTTCCTTAGGGATGTTGTTGTTGTGTCTTTCGGCTTTTCCCATTTAGGGGTTGCCACAGCGGAACTCCGGTCCGCTAATGATTGTTTTCTACCGGTCCGGTAATGATGTTGACTAAGATAATGTGGTTGTGCTAAGTGCCACTTTTCAGCAGATCCCACAGGAGACAAGCTCAACAGATAATCACAGTAACAAAAGTTACACCAACTACAACTGTGTAGCTCAACATTGATGTAGCATTAACATGCATACATCAATAAGCAGAACAGGTAACAACCATACTGTAATATATATATGTATAGATCAGGTGCAATAAATAGGTTAAAGACGAGCAGCTTACTTGCTGATGGTATGTTTTTTTTTTTTTTTTTGCGTATGTAGATAATTTTAAATGAGAAACTTCACATATTGCTAGACTGTGGATCAGCTTATCACATAACCTGGCAAGGTCCCATGTATTTGTTGTTAGAGTAGGCAGATCTGTGTTTTTATTTTAGGTTAGGTAAGTAAATCCATTAGGCCCATTTGATTGTTAGCAGCTCTAACCTTTTAATCCTGTATGCTATATTTCCAGATAGGTTTATGCTGTAATTAAAGAGTAGGAGATGGATAAAACATTGGGTGTAATTTATTTTTTTTTCATCTTTGTTCTATAATCATATATTTATATTTGTAGTTCATTTTTAGTTCATTCATTTGACTAACATGTGCCTGTTGTAAGAAAACCGTATTGCACTGTTTATAAACAAAGGGATTGTGTCAACTAGGGATGTCATTGTCCCGCTCTTCTTGCTATAAACTCTGAAATTACTGTAATTGAAGGGTAATTCTAAGCTGTCAGTTTTCTTTCCCTCTGTGTTTAAACCACTTACACTTCAGAGTATGACTTGATGACAAAGCTGTAGAAACTGTTTATAACAAGGGAGTATCATTTATTTTGTAGTTTTTTTTATATGTCTTGATCCTGTATTGTTTTCTTACTTCAGTCAAGCAGCTATAAGCATATTGTGTAGTCATTCACCATATGCACGCTCTCCCTTTTTAGAGACGCTAAAGACACTCCAACAGCTTCAAAAAGGTAGATTCCAATATGCTAGCAATCACTGCTATCTTGAATATAGGCAAACACAGTCCAGTAGTAAAAACAAACACGTTTTTATTTCAGAACGACAAAAGTGAGCGCTAATAAGTCTGAAGAAGCCTATTGGCGAAAGCGCTCACTTTTGTCGTTCTGAAATAAAAACGTGTTTGTTTTTACTACTGGACTGTGTTTGCCTATATTCAAGATAGCAGTGATTGCTAGCATATTGGAATCTACCTTTTTGAAGCTGTTGGAGTGTCTTTAGCGTCTCTAAAAAGGGAGAGCGTGCATATGGTGAATGACTACATTTTATATTGTTATATAGACACGCTGTTCCCTGGCTCCGTTTGTGTGCTGTGCCTCCTTTTTTTGTATAGCTATAAGCATATTGCTAACTGTAGGGCATTGAGGCTGATATTTATGCCAGTTTTTCTCGCGTCCTAAAACTTGCCTTATGCCACTTGGTAACAGAACTCTTTCAGGATATGGTGACTCAGTTGTAAAATGTTTGCTTTAGGCTCCAGGGTCTGTGCTCACCTCCACTCACTGAGCCTATGAACTTTTTATGTTCGCCAATATATATTCAGGTTTTTTTTTTCCAGGGTGTTTGGTTTCCTCCCACCTTCCAAAAACATGTTGCTTGATTGGCTACATGTATATGTAGTTGTCTAATATATTACATTTATCTTCATTTTTGTTGCTTAGAATATTGCTGAAAGAGTCCATGGGCCAGCTCAATTTTTTGGTTAGCAAAGTAGTTTATAAATACAGAGCTTTGCATAAGACAGTGATGTGTCATTGTTGAGAATTTATTTTGTTGTGCTGATGACTATAGTAGGTGGTTGGTGAAACATTGCGCTTGCATTTGTTTGCTTGTACTCAGTGTTATCATTCATTCCACAACATAGACACACAAAAAATTCCATTATTTTTATGGAGATGAAGGAATAATGTAATGCAAGAACAGCATGGTGGCACAAGAGACACATTTAAAAAAAGGATCATAAATTGTTACAGAACATAATAATGTATAATGATCCTTTTTGACATAACTGTTTATAAGAAATTTATCAGCATGTACTGTGTTTTGTATATGTTGTCTATCTTTATGTTGGAATTTACACAGCAGTGCTGGTGTATGTTCTGGAGGGCTATGTGTTCCATGTGGTGTGGTGTGAGTGTTGACTTCCTCTTGACCAGCTATTCCTGTCTTCGCTGGAGAGTATCTGCATAGCATATCTGGTTTTGTTGATATTTTCAGTCCAACTTCCAATTCATCCAACCTATTACTTCTGATGATATGTTCAGCATGTAAATATAAATTATTTGGGGTACAGATTCAAGGCATATATTGTGACCTGGCTTCTAAGAGACTACCCACAGCTCTTTTTAGTTGACACAGTCCAATGTTTTATATATATATTTATTATATTTTCTTGCACTCTTGTTTTTCTTCATTATCCAGCGGATGTTATCAGTTGGATGCGATATTGACATCAAATCCTTCTTGCTTTATGAGAAGCATTTGCTGTGCGTGAGAGCTGGAGGCATCTCAGCTGTACATATTTTCGTAGAATGTTGAGATTTCTTTGCCTCGTTTATTTGGAATGGCAAATTCTGTGTATGTTTTTATTTATTATTTATTTTTTGTCTTTTTATTTTTTAACCTCTAGACAGGTAACCAAGATGGTGTTTCTCATAGGTGCATTGTATTGCTTATGAAACGTGGGGTCGCTTGTGTGAATGCTTCATGTTGGTGATTGCAGACACTAGGAGCTATTGCTGAAGGGTAGTTCAGGGAAATGCTTCATGTTGGTGCTTGTGCATACATCAACATTTTAGTGTCACAGAAAAGATGTTGCATGGTTGGCTAATCGATCTGGCCATTTTGTCATCCTGGGAGCTGGCTGTGTTGTACTGAATTACTGGTAAAGTATGTCTTCTGTCAGAAGACAAGCTATCTAGACTAGGTAACATGTCTTAGTGTTCAACAATTTTTAGAAACGTCTAAGCAGAGTGAGAAATCCATGTTGTTGTTGTGAATGGGAATATCTTGTGCAGTCAGGTGACGGGCAGCAAGCCCACCAAAAGTTCTTTTTGCACCAGTGGTGATTACTACAGCAAATCTGTCATAAATGAGATCTGAATTGGGGTGACTTAAAATTTTGAAGAAAGGAAGGGTACATGTCCTACGTCCATTTTTTATAATTTTACTGATGACTGCACATATCTTTCAACCATCCAAGAGAAATTATATTTTGGTTGATTTTCCTTTTGGTGCTTGCACATAGGAGGAAATTTTACTGAATGGTTGTTTAGGGAAAATCTTCATTCTGGTGCCTGTGCGTGCATTATATTGAAGGGCTCACTTGGGTGAATGCTTCATTTTGGTGGTTGTACATACTAGGAAATGTTACACCCGTTTCGTTTAGGTAAGCGTTTAAGTTTGGTGATTGTGCATTCCTCAACATTCTACTGAAGGGGTTGCTTGGGTGAAGTGTTCATGCTGGTGGTAGTACATACTAGGAAATGTTACTGAAGGCTTGTTTGGTTTATAGGTTCATACCAGGCTATCTGCCCTAGGGCATTTATAAGCCCAGCCAGAGTGTGTTTGGCTTTCGCCACCCATTTTAAATTAATTTTGCTATGCCCTTTTTCGAGGTTAGTATACTGTGCCTCTGTCTAACAGTGACACAGAAGTGATACCTGGGGTAAAACTACGATCTCCCATCCACTCATCAAGATTCCTCTTGAAGAGAGTCAATGAGGGACTCTGCCTAACCTGGACTGGGATTTTATTCCAGAGTGAAGGGAGCCTGTGGATTATGAATCTGTCCCTCCAGCATGTCCTATTTATTTCAGTGCTGAGGTTCAAGTCTCGGCGCTCGATGAGATTTGGATTTTCTGAGGTGCAGCATGTCCATTAATTCCGGGTTGGACATAGCTTTATACGTCAGGTACAGATCGCCTCTGAGCAGGCGGTATGCCACTGAGTAGAGCTGGAGTTTCTTTAACCGGGCAGCATATGGCATCTGATGTCCTTCATGGATGCATCTGCAGTCATAACAACTGGGTTGTCCTGTCGTCAGGCAGCCCTTCAGTCGGCCAGATTCCAAAGTCCGGGTCCGGCTTCGGCTGATGTCGCACTTCACCCGACGTCACCTCTGTTGGTCTTCGGGTATAAAGGCATCAGCCGACGCCATTTTCCTCAGTCTTTCTTGCCGTGTGGCGCCCGAAGCAGAAGCCGTTCGCAAGTGCCGGTCTGTCGGATCCAGAGATTACTTCTACCGAATACTACTTTGAAGACTTCTAAAGCTAAGTACCCCGTTGGGGACTCTTTCTTGCCTCAGCCGATGTCAGAAAAAGTTAATAATTGTTTAACCTGTGGGAAACAAATACCTCATAAAGATTTCCACTCTTATTGTCTGCCTTGTTTAGGCCCAGCCCAAGACGTAGCAGCCTGTTCGGCCTGTGCTTCTTTCAACCGACGAACGCTTAGGCGTCGGTCGGAGTTTGCAGAACAGTTTTTCGGTTCTGATTTTGCGTACATTATGCCGTCGGATCCTCCGACTACCCAATCTGCCAAAAAACGCAAAGATAAAGACCGACACTCGCGGTCCGCGGTTTCGGCCGAAACCGAGAAAACTGATCAAAGTACAGCTGAATCTATCTCTACAACTGAGGCCCCTGCTAGCACTCTTGAATCGGCCTCAGAAATTTTATCCACTACGGTGGTTGCCACTGACTTATCAGACACCATTCCCTTGGATGTCTCTACCCCAGCACGTGGTGCTGCTAGGCCTCCAGCAGCCATGTCCATTAAGGCCTTCGCCAGGGCTAAAGCAGCCAAGACTACTAAAACAGTGCCTGTTAAACCCCCTACAACCAGGCCCTCTTCTAGTTCTCAAATGCTTACTCTGGCAGAAGATTTAATTTCATTAATTAGAGGATCTCAATCTCACCCAGACAGGGCCTCTCAGCCCCCAGAGAAGAGACCTAGGGCAGAGCCCCCTGAGCCAGTGTCCTCTGATGATTCTGCCGATGAATCAGACATAACTGACCAGCCAGAGGCTCCTTTCTCCAATTTTGAAGATTCTGACGCTGAAGAATCCATTCCAGCTGCTTCCCCACCAGAAGAATTCTCCTTTGGGGAAACCTTACATGCCATGCGAGAGCAGTTCCAATGGTAGCAACAGGATTTTTCAGACTCCAGAAAAAGACTTAGGACCTTTCTGCACCTTCCACAGCACAGGCCCTTAGCTATACCTCCTGTTCTCTCTGTGGTGGATGATGCTTTCAATGATGTCTGCTCCGCTCCAGATTCTTTACCCCAGCCCCTGCCAAACCAGACAGATTTTACAGGGTGCCAGATACTCATCACCACCTTTACAAGGCCCCACTTGCAGACCCCGAAACTATATCCCAGGGTCCCAAGGCAGTAGCCGCGATCATAGCTAAAAACCCTATTCCTTCTGAAAGGGAAGCAAGGTCATTAGACAGATGGGGTAAAAAGGTCTACACTTCAGCTACTCTCTCAGCTAGAGCTTTAAACTGTCAGTTTCACATGATACAATACCAAGAGTTTATGCTTGATCAGTTAACTAAAAAGCTAACCACTGATGAATCTCTTGATAAGAAATATGTATTAGAAATGGTAAATAACATACAACAGGTTAGTAACCATTCCTTAAAATGTGGCTATGATGCACTGGAGGCTTCATTTAGATCAGCCATGACTGGCACAGTGATAAGAAGGCATGCATGGATAAAGGAGCAAGCTTTACCGGATCATGTTAAAGCTAAGTTGCTAGATGCTCCTATGGATAAGACAAGTTTGTTTGGTACACCTGCCCAGCAGGTTATGAAGAAAATGGAAGAAAAGGCAAAATCTGTTCAAACGGTTAAAGATTTCTTGCAGGTTCAACCCCAAAGGTTTAGCAGGAACTGGCCTGCCAAAAATTGGTCCTTTCCTGACTCCACAAGATCTCAAAGGGGCAGGAATAGACGTTCCAGAGGCAGAAACCAATCCAGAGGAGGTGCCTACAGAGGACGACAGTGGCAAGGTAACAACAGAGGCACAGACACAACCACTGCCACTACATCAACACAACCACAGTGACTTAACCCTAAATCCGCCTACCAGGGAACAAATAGCAGCTCCTCTAGGCGGAAAGTTAACCTTATTTTCAAAGAACTGGCACTATATAACAAAAGACAAGTGGATTTTACAAACCGTAGATCAAGGTTACCGGTTCCACTTCCACACTTCACCAGTCAAAAGAGGAATGCCAAATCTACCTCCAAATCAAAAAACAGAGGCTCTACAACAGATAATGGAGTTAGCAAACATGAGAGCTGTGGAAAGAGTGCCAACAGCAGAGCAAGGAAAGGGGTTCTACTCCAGACTATTCCTAGTTCCAAGAAAGGAAAAAAGTTGGAGACCAATTCTCGACCTGTCCACCTTAAATACATACATCATTGTCCCAAAATTCAAAATGCTGACCCTACAGCAACTTCTTCCCATGCTGGGCAAGGAGTGTTGGCTGGTAACTCTAGATCTCAAGGAGGCATACCTGCATGTCCCCATTCGACCAATCTGCAGAAGATACCTCAGATTTCTTGCAGGATCAGAGCACTATCAATTCTCAGCATTGCCCTTTGGCTTATCTACTGCCCAGAGTATTCACAAAATGCCTGGCATCAGTAATCGCCCATTGCAGACTACAGGGAATTCAAATTTACCCATACCTGGACGACTGCCTGCTACAAGGGGACAACAAAAGCAAGCTGACAACAGATTTACAAAGGGTCATTTACTTGCTACAAGCACTGGGATACACAGTCAATTTACAAAAGTCAAGGCTGATACCATCCCAAACAAGGACATTCTTGGGCTGAATTGGACACAGTAAAACAAATGGCATTCCTAACTACAGAAAAACAAAAAGAACTCCCTCTTTACTTCTTGGCACTAACAAAACTGAACAAGTTAACAGCAAGAAAAGTACTGCAGGCCTTAGGCTTCATGGCATCATGCATAATCTTGGTCCCATTTGCCAGACTACATATGAGAAAACTACAGTGGTACCTAAAGAATTTATGGTCCCAACACAGACACAGCCTAGAAACAGAAATCCCACTAATTCCATGCTTAAAACAGGAGTTACTATGGTGGGCTCAGGCATGCCAGTCAAACCCAGGCCTACCCTTTCGCAGATGTCAAGCAAGCCAGACCATCACAACAGACGCTTCAGACCTAGGATGGGAGGCCCACATGCTGGACAAATGCGTGCAAGGATTGTGGACACAGGATCAACTTCACCTGCACATCAACCTAAAAGAAATGCTGGCAGTAAAACTGGCAATCCAAAAGTTCAGACCATTTCTCAAAGAGGGCCAGTTGATGATAAGGACAGACAACACCACAGTCATGTGGTACATCAACAAACAGGGAGGCACTCATTCATACCCCCTATGCAGAATGACTTTGGAGCTGTGGACCCTGGCACTCAGCTACAACATCCAGTTACAGGCAATATTTGTTCCGGGAAAAGAAAATACTCTAGCAGACATATTAAGCAGAACCACATCGGATGCCCACGAATGGAAGCTGCACCTGGACATCTTCAAGACCATCTCAAAGAAATGGGGAATGCCTCAGATAGATCTATTCGCATCACCTCTCAATCACCAGCTCAAAAAATTCTGCACAAAGACATTCCACCCACTAGCATGGAAAGTGGATTCGCTCTCCTTCAGCTGGAAAGGCCTAACAGCATATGCATTCCCACCTCTTCCCTTGATACACAAAGTACTACTAAAAATCAAGGAAGAACGTCCAAGGATAATCCTGATAGCTCCAAACTGGCCAAGACAACACTGGTACCCACTGCTGAGGAGCATGTCTCGAACAATATGTGGCCAATACCCTGATGCCTTAGATGTTAACTCAGAACAACTACAGCATCATACATCCAAACCTAAAAACGTTGCAACTGACTGCATGGAACATCACATAGCAGCAGCTAATCCAGAACTTTCCCAAAGAGTTAAAGACATTATTCTTGAAGCACGCAGACCTTCAACAAGAAGGAACTATGCAGGAAAATGGAAAAGGTTTGTCATTTGGAGTACTGAAAGAGGAAAAGATGTGACAAACATAGATATGCCTAACATTCTGGAGTATCTGGCCGAACTTCTTCATTCAGGCCTGTCCTACTCCTCCATCAAGATACATGCATCAGCTATTTCAGCAGAATACAGCTTTGATCCACCTGTTTTTTCGCACCCTTTGCTCAGGCAGTTCCTCAGAGGAATCAAGAATGTAAAACCTCCAAGGAAACCACCATTACCAGCTTGGGACTTAAACTTTGTGCTAGAAAAGTTGACACTATCACCCTTTGAACCAGCAGCAACAGCAGACCTACAACACCTGTCATGGAAAACTGCTTTCCTACTGGCAATTACTTCAGCAAGGAGGGTTTCAGAACTACAGGCCTTAATGGCAGTGCAACCCTTCCTAATCTTCCACCAAGATAGAGTGTCCATGAGGACTAATCCTACATTTATGCCTAAGGTGGTATCCAGAGTGTCTTTAAACCAGGCAATCCACCTACCTACCTTCTTTCCCAACCCAAAAACAGAGGGGAAAGAATACTGCATACCTTGGATGTACATAGACAGCTACGCTACTACTTGGACAGAACAAAAGTAGCAGAAAGACTGACCAACTTTTTGTAGCCTATGCAACAGGAAGGGAAGGAAAAGCTATTTCCAAACAGACAATCTCCAAATGGATAGGAAATTGCATACGATTCTGTTACTCCTTCCATGGAAAACCAATTCCACAGAACATAAGACCTCATTCTACAAGGGCAACAGCCACTACCACAGCCTTCTTACGGAGTGGCAACCAAAGACATTATTGAGGCGGCTACTTGGACCTCCGTGCATACATTTGCCAAGCATTATAATTTGCCTCTATATTCCAGATCCCGAGCAGGGTTTGCCACTGCTGTACTGCAAGGGATCCTAAACACACCATAATCTACTTTTATCCTCCTCTAGTTGGCTATGGTATTCTACCCAGTTGTTATGACTGCAGATGCATCCATGAAGGACATAGTACAGTTTTGTACCTACCATACATGTAGATGTCCGAACTGGATAGCATCTGCAGTCAGGATTACCCTCCCTCCTTCCCCTCTGTGGTACTCCTAGGGTGTTTACCCTCCTAATAGCTAGCTGGTGGGGGGGAGTCTTTTATGGTGTATTTGTTTGTATATATGTACATACATGCTTATTTTTGTGTTTACCTCTATCTTTTTGGAAACATTGGCATCTATCCAAATTTTAGCCTTCAAGAGGGCTACTGGCATCTGGGGCAAGAAACACTGAGGAAAATGGCGTCGGCTGGTGCCTTTATACCCGAAGACCAACAGAGATGACGTCGGGTGAAGTGCGACATCAGCCGAAGCCGGACCCGGACTTTGGAATCCGGCCGACTGAAGGGCTGCCTGACGACAGGACAATCCAGTTGTTATGACTGCAGATGCTATCCAGTTCGGACATCTACATTTATGGTAGGTACAAAACTGTGCTTTTGAGCCCTTTGATCCTCTTGGTGAGGTACTTTTGGGGTCTTTCCAGTTGCTGCAGGTGTCTGGTAAGGTACATCCCAAAAGGGGCATTGTACTCAATTATGGGCCTAATGAGGGATGAGTAAAGAGGCACGATGACCTCCCCTGATCTAGATGTGAATCCCTTCATGATTAGGTGGGCTATATAAAATGTTTTTCTAACCACTTTGGCCACGTGGTTGTCAAATGAGAGATTGCTATCAACTTGGGTCCCCAGGTCCCTAATTACTTCTTCTGTACTTAATGGATTACCACCTATGTGGTAATTTGTGGGCACTTTGTTTTGCCAAAGGGATGACTATACACTTTTGGCGTTTAGCTTGAGGCCATGGCTCTGGCACCAGTTGTCTGTTTCTATGAGGCCCTTTTGGAGGATGCTTGTGTCGGCTGGAGAGTCGATTATGGCGCCCAGTTTGCAGTAATCTGCGAACTTGGTCAGCCACAGTCCTTCCGTGTTGGCCTGTACCTCGGAGAAATATATACCGAACAAGAGAGGTCCCAGGACTGAGCCTTGTGGGATGCCACTTGTAACTGGTTTGGAGTCTGACATGGCTCCAGCAATTCTAACCATGTGGGTTCTGTCCTTGAGCCAGTTTGCAACCCATCTAGTGATATAGGGGTTTATATTTAAGCTGGTGAGCTTATCTATAATGCCTGACTGGGGTATTGTATCGAAGGCTTTTGCGAGGTCCAGGTAGGCTGTGTGGACCACCTTCCCCTCGTCAATGGCCTTGGTGACTGTTTCAAAGAAATCAACCAGGTTTAAGAGGTAGGATCTGCCCTTAACAAAGCCGAACTGGGTAGGATCCAGTGTCTGTAGGTCCCCAATATCTTTATTTATGAGGTCCATGATGATCCTTTCCATAGCTTTGCAGACCAAGCTAGTCAGGCTTATGGGGCGATAGTTTCCAGGATCCGTTGAGGCACCACCTTTGTAGAGAGGGACCACTGTTGCTGTATGCCACTCTTTGGGTACATATCCTGTAGTAAGGCTGAGATTGAACAGTAGTTTTATGTTTGGGTTTAGCTCTTCTTGGAGTTCATGTAGGACGCAGCCCGGGACACCGTCTGGTCCCATTGATGCTGTGTTTTTTGTGTTGGAGAGGGCAGCTCTTACCTGAACATCTGAGATGTCAGGGGGGCAGAACTCTGCTGGGATAGATATTTTGATAGATATTTGCCCTTTTGGTGGGGGAGGGGGGGGGGTTTGCGCTGAAACTGTCAGCTAGGATGTTGGCAATGTCTGTGGGTTCGGTGTATTTTTTGTCATTTTGGACTAATTCCGAGCATATCTTGGAATTCCCACCCAGGTTCCTAACATAACTAAAGAAAGCCTTGTGATTATCCTTGGTGTCCTGTGCAATTTTTCTCTCGAAGCTGGCCTTAGACGATTTTCTGAGTGCCCGTAGTTTTTTGCTAATACTGATCAGAGATGCCTTCCCTTTTTGGGATTTTGCTCTATCATGTAGTAGCTTCCTCCTTCTATTGTATAGTTTGTTTATGGCTGGGGTCTACCAGACAGGACGTCCGCCTTTGGAGGATTGGGTCTTGGTTTTATTTGGGATTGCATGAGCCATGCATTCCTGAAGGTGTTCATTGAATGCGTTTATAAAGGATTCTGCCGTCTCGGCCGTATTTTCCACAGGCCTAGGGGCTTTGAAGGATTCCACCTCGGTTTTGAGGAGTGTGAAATTTGCTTTAGAGAAGTTTTTCACTGTGGTTTTCAGGGCAGGGGGTGGAGTCGGGATGTGAATATCCAGTGAGTTTAGTTTATGGTCTGATCTTACCAGTGAGGGATACACTTTTAGTCTGGATCATAGAGTCCCCATGTTGGTGATGATCAGGTCCAGTATGTTTTCCCCTCTTGTGGGAGTGGTAATAAGTTGTTCCATAGCATTTGAGTTTATAAATTCTAGGAACCTTTGGGCTAGGGTGTTGGAGCTAGAGTAATGCTCCCAGTCTGTGTTTGGGTAGTTGAAGTCGCCCAATGTAATGGTGTTTGGAGAGACCTTCATATTTTCCAGTGTTCTCAGGAAGGCTGAGTGGGGTTCCTGGGTTTGGGAGGGTGGTCTGTAGCAGGCTATAAACTGGAAGGCAGTTTTACCCACTGTTAGTTGCACATGGATAGTCTCTGATGCTTTGTGCTGTGCCACCAACCTGGAGGTGTGGTGAAACATTTTATTTAGATGCATGTATACCTGGACATACCAGTGAGGATGTTGCTTGGGGAAATAATTAATTGTGTATCAGGGAAGTGCTTGTGCATAGATGGTCTGACTGCTGAAGTGACCGCTGGGCAAAATAGTTTATTGTGCCATTTTGGTGCTTGTGCATACACAATAATTAACAACTGGAGGGGTTACTGGGGAAACATAGAAATTAAGTCTGAAATTTACATATGGTTACATTACTTAGAATACAGCACAGAAATGTAATTATACTGTAATATGCCAGCATACAAGACATCAGATACACTACTGACTAATTAATAGTGTAATGTAAAATAAGCAGACAAGAAATCACTTCTGCTTGTATTATTCTATTTGTGATTAGTAGTTGCATGAGTGAGATAAAAATTATCACTTGTTGACAACTGCCATCATGGAGCTACCATATTTTTTGTGCATTTTTACTGGCTTTGTCAGTCATGTGTGGAATTTAGGTGGGAGGAAGGGCTCAGTAATATGCAAGTGTTATACTATTTTACTGAATTACTCCGGTGTTCTCCTTACTGATAATGAGTCTGTGTTACACAACAGCTGCACAAGATAATATAATGAATGCCTAGTCAACCAGTTATGTGCAGCAATTATCACCTTTGTCTGAGCATGCATAACTTTGCAGTACTGAAAGGAAGGTCATTATCACATTAGCAATAAGTGCAGTTACAATACAGCAGTGAGTTATCACTTTTCTGGTAAAAGTCTCAGGTGCTGTCACTGTTACTCACATAAGTGGAAGTCGTTATCACTTTGACGAATGCACAAGCCGGATTGTGTTTTTTCTCTATTTGCAGTCATTGCAAGCCACCCCCTCCATTCTTCATCAACTAGCTAGCCTCCAAAACCTCTGATGTTTTTTCCTGTATATATATATATATATATATATATCTTATATATATATATATATATATGTATATCTGTGCATATATTTGTGTATATCGATATATATGTATGTACATAATGTACTTGCACATATACACATGAATATCAGTATGGCAGTGGCATCTCTTGGGAGATAGGGTGATGCATCTGCATACATTGTCTGTAGTTCATTTAGAGGGGATTTACATGTGTCCTTTCTGGGCATACATTGTCTGTAGTTCATTTAGAGGGGATTTACATGTGCCCTTTCTGTGCCCCCTTGTCAGGTACTGGCCAAGCCCTTATGCACCAAGGTCAGGAAGGTTCCTCTTCAGAGATTTATGCCAACTTCTCTTGTGTTGGTGGGTGCATCACGGGGGGCATACCCAGCCATCCATGGATCTTGTGATCGACCTGGATTGCAGTTGGGAATTTGGAGACTCTTCAGTTCAGTCCCATAGTGCTGCTGTCCTAGGTAGAAATGGCCTCAGGGCTGTCACTGTGATGCAGTGTTTCCCTCCGGAAAAGGACACATGCAAAAAGACAAAGCCTGGGGCAGTCTTAGTCTTTTCACATGTTGTCTTGGTTGAGCTCTCCACTCAGTTTCCCTCCCTTCAGGTGTAGTAAATGTTTGTAGGTCAGGGCAAGACCCTTTACATTAGCTCCCCCTTTGGGTCCTTATGACCATTGCCGAAAGGACACATGTAAATGGAAAAGGCAGAGGTAAGGCAGAGTGCTGGCACTGCATGCAATCAGGAGTCATTGCTGCTACCAGCAGTCTGAGTGGGTAGCCAGCACAGGAATGGGACACTTCAGACGCCCACGGCCTGAAGTCCCGTGCCTGTCCTAGGCATATTAGTGGAGTTGCAGTCCTTACCCTGCTTTTTATCTTTACATGTGCCCTTTTTGTGACCCCTTGTCAGTCGTTGTGTGTAATTTTGTGTTTTCACAGGTGGTAGGTATGTACCTCCGCAGCGTCATCACCACTTATGTACCTTATGAAAAGAATAATGCCCCTGTGGATAGGAGTGAAGATTTGGATGGTCTAATCAGGTAATGCATTATGATATACATATATATGTACTTTTCCAATAGATCTGTCAAACATCAGTAGTAATCTGTTTGCATTTTCTTTGCTGTACAGGTTTGTCCACCTTCTGACACTGACATGGCTTCATGAACAGGAGAATGACAAGTGAGAGTGTGGGTATGTGGCCATTCCTTCATTCACTGGGCTGCTAGCCATGCCTCCATAACTGAAAACCAGTACAACTTGAGCTTCTCCACATCCAGTCTGAAGGTATACTGGATTGCAAGAAGAGGTAATGCATTGGAGCAGAGTACTGCAGTTGTTGGAAGAGAAGTGTTCCATCTACCCTGAGCCCAACACCTTGTGATGCACATTGGAGGGAATGATGTCATTAGTCAAGCACTGGGAAGGCTGCGGTTTCAAATCAGAGCAATTTTTGAACACCTGCAGTCGTGGTGGCCACGTTGTCATTTTGTATGGTCGGTGGATCTACAATCTGTCCTGGCAGCATCACCACAAAAGATGTTCACCTGTTCAGAAGGGATGGCGTTCACCTAACTGAGGAACGCATTGCCTTGTTCTTGCCTGACCTCCACAATGGCGTGAGGCGAGCTATGCAGGATTGGCAATATGCAGCTTGTGAGAAGAATGGAAAACACCCATGACCAAGTAGGGACCAGTATGGCAAGTAAAACTCTATTATGAAATGTGTTTGTGTATAATGTATTTTTATGAGTTTGGCAAATAACTGTGGTAAGAAGCTGGTGAAGATGCTGAGAAAGAACAACTGTTTCAGGAGAGTGCTAGCATGTACAATCGAATATGTATTGCATGTGTATATGTATAGTATTGATAGTTCCAACATGTAAAAGAATTGGGCCTTTATGTTGTACACATGTGCAGATGCCAATGTTTGTTTCGGACTTAGGTTATGAAAATTATGATTTTTTTTTCATATTTTGGTAAATAACTTTACAAGGGAGCATCTGAATGTGCCAAGTAATACCTCATTGTGAAGACAGTATTGATGGTTCTAATATGGGAAAAGAATAGTGCCTGTCTGTTGTACTCATGTGCAGATATCAAAGTTTGTTTGGAATTAGCTTATGGAAATTATGATTTTGTTTCATATTTTGGTAAATAACTTTGCAAGGGAGCATGTCAGTGTGCCAAGTAATACCTCATTTTGAAGACAGTGTTACTCCTTACAACATGGTAAAAGAACTGTCTGTGCACTCTACACATGTACAGATATCACAGTTTGTTTAGTCTTGTACGATTATGAAAATTATACATTTATAATACTTTTCATTATTATGCCCATATCTTTGCAAGGGAGCATGGTGATCACATAAATGATGCATCATTTTGAAGCTGACATTCCGATGCACAACTTCTACTCTGATATGTAGGCTCTGTCTGTTACAGGTGATGAGATATTATGCTTTGTTTATCAATTATGAAAAATAATATATTAATCATATTTCTGTGAATATCTCAAGAAAGGAACATCACACAGTAATGGTTAAGGTATCATTTTAAAGCTGGCATTCATACTAACAAATTACATTCAAATTGTATGGGTCTGCATGGTACATTGGCCAAGATATTATGCTTTGTTTTTCCAAAAAGGTAAAAAATATGCACAATATCAGCATTCCTTGCCAAATATTTAATAATGACTTTGATGTACACTATCAACATTTACACTGTTGGAAAGGTCAGTGTCTGCTGAACAACTTTTGTGTTTACATTTTTAGTCTAGCTCTTATAGTTAAAGAGTTATGAACATTTGTTTTTTGTATGGTATTACAAATGGATTTTCTGAAAATGAGCTCAGGCTGCACTGTTGTTCCTATGGTGGAATTAAGCAGGCAGCTTTTCCTGAGCTGCTCCGGAGTGAATGAGTTAAACCTGACAGATACTACAGAGTCCCTGACTCGCACAAATTTCTGTATAAAAGCCTTGTAGCTGACCCTGAAACTATTTCTCAGGGACCCAAAGGGGTTAAGGCTTCATCAGCCAAGAATCCAGTTCCCTCTAACAGAGATTCCAGAGCATTAGACAAATGGGGAAAGAAAGTACATACGTCCGCAACTTTAGCAATGAGAGCCTGAAATTGACAGTTTCACATGCTAAAATATCAGCAATTTTTACTGTCTCAGTTATAACAAAAAATGCTTCCAGAGTCAAATCCTCCTTGCATGCAGCTGAACAAGTGGGAAAGCATACTTTGCAATGTGGTTTTGATTCTCTAGAGGCCTCCTGCAGCGCAGCAGTTACAGGCTCTGTCATTAGAAGACATGCTTGGTTAAAAGAACATGAATTACCATATCATGTTAAAGCAAAATTATTGGATGTACCTTTGTAGCAGGATGCGTTATTTGGCGTTAAGGCAGAAGAGGTATTAAAGAAAATGGAGGATAAGGCAAAATCTATGCAAACGGTGAAGGATTTCTTACAGTTTCAGCTTCCTAGATTTAGCAGAAACTGGCCAACTAAAAATTGGTCCTTTCCAATTATAGACAGACCTCAAAGGGGAAGATACAGACGTCCAAGAGGTAGAGGTCAAACACAAGGTCCTTACAGGCCTCGACAATGGGTTGCATCAGGCCAGAAAGAAGGGGAAGACAGGCCTCAACCATATAAAAAGCAGCTCCAATGACTTAGCTGCCAAACAAATCTCTCTTGGCAGCCCCCTTGTGAGGGAAACTGGCACTCTTCTACCACAATTGGCAAATGATCACCAAAGACAAATGGGTTCTCAACATTGTATTTCAAGGTTACAGGTTCCACTTTCACACTCTGTCAAGGTTAAAAGGAATGGCAAATCTACCACCAAATCAATGGGCAGATGCTCAAAAACAAATTACAGCACTCATGGATATGAGAGCTATTCAAAAGGTACTATCACAGGAGCAAGGACAAGGATTTTACTCAAGACTCTTTCTGGTACCCAAAAAAGAAAAGCCTGGAGGCCCATTCTGGATCTTTCATCTCTAAACACTTACCTGGATGTTCCGAAATTCAGAATGTTGACACTACAGCAGCTTCTTCCCATGCTGGGCAAGAAAGCTTGGCTCGTGACTTTGGACCTCAAGGAGGCATACCTGCATGTTCCTATCAGACAAAACTGCAGAAGATACCTCCGATTCATAGCTGGTTCAATGCACTACCAATTTTCTGCACTGCCCTTTGGCTTATCTACTGCACCCAGGGTCTTCACAAAGTGCCTGGCACCAGTAATTGCATTTTGCAGACAGAAAGGAATTAAAATTTATCCGTACCTGGACGACCGCCTGATTCAAGCAGAGAGCAAGGACATTCTTCTAAAGCATCGGGCGTTTGTAAAAAAGTTAAGTTGCCTGGGATACACAGTAAATGAAAAGAAATCAAAACTAGTGCCTTCACAAGAGATTATATTCCTGGGTGCCAGCTTGAACACAATGGCCCAGATGGCTTATCTCATGCCAGACAAGCAAGGACAACTGACTCAATACTTTCAATTGATGGCAACAAAGACCCAACTCCCTGCAAGAAAAATTCTGCAGGCCTTGGTTTACATGGCATCCTGCATACTACTAATTCCATATGCCAGACTGCATATGAGGAAACTACAATGGTACCTAAAGAATGTATGGTCTCAACGCTGTCAAAGTTTGGAAACAGTTGTACCACTAATCGCTTGCCTTCAACAGGAGTTTCAGTGATGGGCTCAAGCTTGTCACCTCAACAAGGGACAGCCTTTTACACAACCCACAGCCAGGCAAACACTGACAACAGATGCATCGGATTACGCCTGGGGAGCACACATGGTAGGCAAATGTATTCAGGGCACGTGGCCCGCAGAACAAAGGCATCTTCACATCAATCAAAAAGAGATGCTAGCTGTACAAAATGCCCTTATAGCTTTCAAGGACCTGCTGCATCCAGGACAACTACTGCTAAAGACAGACAACACCACAGTTATGTGGTACATAAACAAGCAACGGGGCACTCACTCCTACCCCCTATGCAGACAAGCCATGACCTTGTGGAACACAGCTATAAACCTTCAAGTTCATTTGCAAGCACAATTCCTGCCAGGAGAGAAAAACACACTGGCAGACGACTTGAGCAGAAACATCATGGATCCCCATGAATGGGAATTGAATCCACAAATATTCAGAATGATAACACAGAAATGGTGGAGCCTGGACATAGATCTGTTTGCATCCCCAACAAACTGCCAGCTACAAAAATTCTGCACAAGGAGTTACCATCCACAAGCATGGAAAGTGGATGCCCTCTCATTCAGCTGGGAGAACCTACAAGCATACGCTTTCCCACCACTACCTCTCCTGCCAAAGGTACTCATAAAAGCCAGGCAAGAAGAGCCAAAGATGATCCTGATTGCACCAGACTGGCCACGCCAGCACTGGTACCCAATCTTAAGGAGCTCAGCATAAGAACCACCCTGGATTTTGCCTCAAATCCCACATCTGCTGACTCAGCACAATAATCATATACTACACAGCCAGCTAAAGACCTTAAACCTAGCTGCATGGAAGATTCCTTAGTCAAGCAAGCAATGGCTCTCTCCAAAGCTGTTATGGATGTCATTCCGGAGGCCAGAAGGCCTAGTACCAGGAAAGCCTATTTGGATAAATGGAAGAGATTCTGTGCCTGGAACCAAGCTCACAGCCTTGACCCTCTTGTCCAAAACATTCCTCAGATACTACAATACTTAATTGAGATGCTGGACAAAGGCCTCTCCTTCTCATCCATCAAGATCCACGCCTCTGCCATCTCTGCTCATTTCAACACGGATCCACCAATTTTCTCTAATCCTCTGTTAAAACAGTCCCTCAGAGGGGCTAAAAACATAAGACTGCCCCGTAGAGCACCTACTCCAACTTGGGACCTCAACTTTGTTTTGGAAAAATTAACTTTACCTCCTTTTGAGCCAGCTAACACAGCAGAATTAAAATATATCTCTTGGAAAACTGCACTGCTCTGCTCCTGGCAATAACATCAGCATGAAGAGTTTCAGAATTACAGGCACTAATGGCAGTGGAACCTTTCCTCATTTTCCACCAGGACAGGGTGTCTTTAAGAACTAACCCTACATTTATGTCAAAGGTGGTATCCATTGTGGCTCTAAACCAAACTATTCACCTGCCAACTTTTTATCCTAAACCACAGAATGAAGGGGAGAGACTACTGCATTCTTTGGACATTCACAGGCAGTTACTCTTCTACTTGGACAAAACCAAAGCTTTCAGAAAATCTGAGCAATTATTGGTAGCATATGCTGTAGGAGCACAGGGAAAAGCCATTTCAAAGCAGACTATTTCAAAATGGATAGGACATTGTATACGTTTCTGTTACACATACCATGGAAAACCTGTACCTAGCAGCATTAGATCTCACTCCACCAGGGCAACAGCCACTTCAACTGCCTACCTCAGGGGAGTACCTACCAAGGATATTTTGGAAGCAGCAACTTGGAGATGTCCTTCATGGATGCATCTGCAGTCATAACAAATGGGTTGTCCTGTCGTCAGGCAGCCCTTCGTTCGGCCGGATTCCAAAGTCTGGGTCCGGCTTCGGCTGATGTCGCACATTATGCCGTCGGATCCTCCGACTACCCAAATTGTTAAAAAACGCAAAGAAAAAGACCGACACTCGCGGTCCGCTGTTTCGGCCGAAACCACGGTTAAGCAAGCCGCGAGTGTCTCGGTTTCGGCCGAAACCGAGAAAACCGGTCAATCTTCAGCCGAATCCATGACTACTACTGAGGCTCCTGCTACCTTAGTTGAATCGGCCTCAGAAATTTTGCCTACAACTGTGGTTCCTAGTGATTTATCAGACACCATCCCTTTGGATGTCTCTACCCCAGCACGTGGTGCTGCTAGGCCTCCTGCAGCCATGTCTATTAAGGCCTTTGCCAGGGCTAAAGCAGCCAAATCTGCTAAATCAGTGCCTGTTAAGCCCCTCACACAGGCCCACTTCAAGTTCACAAATGCTTACTCTGGCAGAAGATTTAATATCCTTAATTAGGGGATCCCAATCTCACCCAGACAGGGCCTCTCAGCCCCCAGAAAAGAGACCTAGAGCAGAGCCCCCGAGCCAGTGTCCTCTGATGATTCTATGGATGACTCAGACATTACAGACCAGCCAGAGGCCCCTTTTTCTACTTTTGAAGATTCCGATGCTGAAGAATCCATTCCAGCTGCCTCTCCACCAGAGGAATTTTCCTTTGGGGAAACCTTACATGCCATGAGAGAACAATTCCAATGGCAGGGACAAGATTTCTCAGATTCAAGAAAAAGGCTTAGGACTTTTCTGCACTTACCACAACATAGGCCCTTAGCTATACCTCCTGTACTGCCTGTTGTGGATGATGCATTTAATGATGTTTGCACTGCTCCTGATTCTTTACCTCCAGCCCCTGCCAAACCAGATAGATTTTACAGGGTGCCAGACACTCATCACCACCTATACAAGGCCCCACTTGCAGATCCCGAAACTATATCCCAGGGGCCTAAGGCAGTAGCCTCGACCACAGCAAAAACCCTATTCCTTCTGTAAGCGAATCCAGGTTCTTAGAGAGATGGGAAAAAAGTTTACACCTCTGCTACTCTCTCAGCTAGAGCTTTAAACTGTCAGTTTCATATGATCCAATACCAAGAGTTTATGCTTGATCAGTTAACTAAAAAACTGTCCTCTGATCCTTAGATAAGAAATATGTATTAGAAATGGTGAATAACATCCAACAGGTTAGTAACCATTCCTTAAAATGTGGCTATGATGCACTGGAGGCTTCATTTAGATCAGCCATGACTGGCACAGTGATAAGAAGGCATGCATGGTTGAAAGAACAGGTCTTACCGGATCATGTTAAAGCAAAGCTGTTAGATGCTCCTATGGATAAGGCCAGTCTATTTGGTACACCTGCCCAGCAAGTAATGAAGAAAATGGAAGAAAAGGCAAAATCTGTACAAACAGTTAAAGATTTCTTACAGGTTCAGCCCCCAAGGTTTAGCAGGAACTGGCCTGCCAAAAATTGGTCCTTTCCAGACTCTACAAAATCCCAAAGGGGCAGGAGTAGACGCTCTAGAGGCAGAAACCAATCCAGAGGAGGTGCCTACAGAGGACGACAGTGGCAAGGCAATAACCGAGGCACAGACACAACCACTGCCACTGCAACAGGACAATCACAGTGACTTGGCTCTGACACCGCCTACCAGGGAGCAAATAGCAGCACCTTTAGGCGGAAAGTTAGCCTTATTTTCGAAAAATTGGCACTATATCACAAAAGACAACTGGATTTTGCAAACCATAGACCAAGGCTACCGGTTCCACTTCCACACCTTACCAGTAAAAAGAGGAATGCCAAACCTACCTCCAAATCAAAAAATAGAAGCTTTACAGCAGATAGAGAAATTAACAAAGATGAGAGCTGTGGAAAGAGTACCAATAACAGAACAGGGCAAAGGATTCTACTCCAGACTCTTCCTAGTACCAAGAAAAGAGAAAAGTTGGAGACCTATTCTCGACCTGTCCGTCTTAAACACATACATCATTGTCCCAAAATTCAAAATGCTGACCCTACAGCAACTTCTTCCCATGCTGGGCAAGGAGTGTTGGCTGGTAACTCTAGATCTCAAGGAGGCATACCTGCATGTCCCCATTCGACCAAATTGCAGAAGATACCTCAGATTTCTTGCAGGATCAGAGCATTATCAATTCTCAGCATTGCCCTTTGGCTTATCTACTGCCCAGAGTATTCACAAAATGCCTGGCATCAGTAATCGCTCACTGCAGACTACAGGGAATCCAAATTTATCCATACCTGGACGACTGCCTGTTACAAGCGGACAACAAAAGCAAGCTGACAACAGATTTACAAAGGGTCATTTACTTGCTACAAGCCCTGGGATACACAGTCAGTTTACAAAAGTCAAGGCTGATACCATCCCAAACAAGAACATTCTTGCTGGAATTGGACACAGTAAAACAAATGGCATTCCTAACTGCAGAAAAACAAAAGAACTCCCTCTTTACTTCTTGGCATTAACAAAGCAGAACAAACTAACAGCAAGAAAAGTTCTGCAGGCCTTGGGCTTCATGGCATCATGCATAATCTTGGTCCCACATGCCAGACTGCATATGAGAAAGCTACAGTGGTACCTAAAGAATTTATGGTCTCAGCACAGGCACAGCTTAGAAACAGAAATCCCACTAATCCCATGCCTAAAACAGGAGTTCCTATGGTGGGCACAAGCATGCCAGTCAAACCCAGGCTTACCCTTCCACAACTTTCGAGCAAGCCAAACCATCACAACGGATGCCTCAGACCTAGGATGGGGGGGCGCACATGCTGGACAAATGCATACAAGGATTGTGGACTCAAGACCAGCTGCAGCTGCACATAAACCAAAAAGAAATGCTGGCAGTAAAACTGGCAATCCAAAAATTCAGACCATTCCTCAAAGAAGGCCATTTGATGATAAGGACAGACAACACCACAGTCATGTGGTACATCAACAAACAGGGAGGCACTCATTCATACCCCCTATGCAGAATGACTTTGGACCTTTGGAATCTGGCTCTCAGCTACAACATCCAGTTACAGGCAATATTTGTGCCAAAAGAGAACACCCTAGCAGACATGTTAAGCAGAACCACCTCGGATGCTCACGAATGGATGCTACACCCAGACATCTTCAAGGCCATCACAAAGAAATGGGGAATGCCACAAATAGAACTATTCGCATCCCCACTCAATCACCAGCTCAAAAAATTCTGCACAAGGACATTCCACCCACTTGCATGGAAGGTGGACTCTCTATCCTTCAGCTGGAAAGGCCTGACAGCATATGCATTTCCACCTCTTCCCTTGATGCACAAGGTACTACTGAAAATCAAAGAGGAACGTCCAAGGATAATCCTGATAGCTCCGAATTGGCCAAGACAACACTGGTACCCATTGCTAAGGAGCATGTCTCAGGAGAGAATGTGGTCAATACCCCTGATGCCTTTGATGTTGACTCAGAACAACTACAACATCATACATCCAAACCTAAAAACCTTGCAACTGACTGCCTGGAACATCACATAGCAGCAACTAACCCAGACCTTTCCCAAAGGGTTAAAGACATTATCCTTGAAGCCCATAGACCTTCAACAAGAAGGAACTATGCAGGAAAATGGAAAAGGTTTGTCATTTGGAGTACTGAAAGAGGAAAAGATGTGTCGAACATAGATATTGCTAACATTCTGGAGTACTTGGCAGAGCTTCTACATACAGGCCTGTCCTATTCCTCCATCAAGATACATGCATCAGCTATTTCAGCAGAATACAGCTTCGATCCACCTGTCTTTTCGCATCCTCTACTCAGGCAGTTCCTCAGAGGGATCAAGAATGTAAAACCTCCTAGGAAACCACCATTACCAGCATGGGACTTGAACTTTGTGCTAGAAAAGTTGACACTCCCTCCGTTTGAACCAGCAGCAACAGCAGATCTGCAACACCTGTCATGGAAAACTGCTTTCCTACTGGCAATTACCTCAGCAAGGAGGGTTTCGGAACTACAGGCCTTAATGGCAGTGCAACCCTTCCTAATCTTCCATCAAGATAGGGTGTCCATGAGAACTAATCCTACATTTATGCCTAAGGTGGTATCCAGAGTGTCTTTAAACCAGGCAATCCACCTACCTACCTACCTTCTTTCCCAATCCACAGAACAGGGGGGAAAGACTGCTGCATACCTTGGATGTACATAGGCAGTTACGCTACTACCTGGACAGAACCAAAAGTAACAGATAAACTGACCAGCTTTTAGTAGCCTATGCAACAGGAAGGGAAGGAAAAGCAATTTCCAAACAGACAATCTCCAAATGGATAGGAAATTGCATAAAATTCTGTTACTCCAAACATGGAAAACCAATTCCACAGAACATAAGACCTCATTCTACAAGGGCTACAGCCACTACCACAGCTTTCTTACGAGGAGTGGCAACCAAGGACATTATTGAGGCGGCTACTTGGACCTCCGTGCATACATTTGCCAAGCATTATAATTTACCTCTATACTCTAGATCCCGAGCAGGGTTTGCCACTGCTGTACTGCAAGGGATCCTAACTACACCATAATTTTTCTTCCTCCACCCCTAGTTTGGCTATGGTATTCTACCCATTTCTTATGACTGCAGATGCATCCATGAAGGACATAGTACAGTTTTGTACCTACCATGAATGTAGATGTCCGAACTGGATAGCATCTGCAGTCAGGATTACCCACCCTCCTTCCCCTCTGTGGTACTCCTAGGGTATTTACCCTCCTAATAGCTAGCTGGGGGGGGGGGAGTCTCTTATGGTGTATTTGTTTGTATATATGTACATACATGCTTATTTTTGTGTTTGCCTTCTACTTTTTTTGGAAACATTGGCATTTATCCAAAATTTAGCCTTCCAAGAGGGCAACTGGCATCTGGGGCAAGAAACACTGAGGAAAATGGCGTCGGCTGATGCCTTTATACCCGAAGACCAGCAGAGATGACGTCGGGTGAAGTGCGACATCAGCGGCCGGACCCAGACTTTGGAATCCGGCCGACCGAAGGGCTGCCTGACGACAGGACAACCCATTTGTTATGACTGCAGATGCTATCCAGTTCGGACATCTACATTTATGGTAGGTACAAAACTGTACTTTCTGTGCATACCTTCACCAGGCATTACCATCTGCCTCTATACTTTAAATCCAGAGCTGGCTTCGCCACTGCAGTGCTGCAGGGCCTTATAGCCACCCCTAATGCCTTTATAGAACCAGCCACCCTACCTCAGCTTTGGGATTCTACCCAAGTGTAATGACTGCAGCAGTGTAACACAATGAACATAGTACAGTTTTGTACCTACCATAAATGTAGATGTTCAAGTGTATACACTGCTGCAGTCCAGGTTTACCCTCCCCTCCTTCCCCTCTTACTGGCTGGTACATACCTATGTCTTTTACCCTTTACTACCTATGGGGAGTATTTTCTGGTAGCTGTAAGTTGTTGTTTGCTTTTCTTATGTATGTTTTATTAGCAATTGGAATTGCCTACCTATTTAGAGGCACCTGACATCTGGGGCAAGAAAAACTGAAGAAAATTGCATCGGCTGCATCTTGTACCCCTGTCGCACTGACATCAGGGTGGAGGCGACAGCAACCGACGCCGGACCAAGACTTTGGAACTCAGGCCAACTGGGGAACCGCCTGACGGCAGGCTAACCCAAGTGTAATGACTGCAGCAGTGTATACACTCAAACATCTACATTTATGGTAGGTACAAAACTGTACTTTATAGTGCATAAGCAGGCAGACAGCAGATTATTTTTAAGTTGTGGTCTTGTGAGAGACAGGTAATGCAGGGTGATCATTCAGATAAAAGAAATGTAATAAATTTGTGTTGGTTGAGAACTGTAATTCAATCAGGGACAAATTTCAACAGAATCGGAGACTATCAGAGACATTTTTAACGTCATCTTTACCAGTACTAATATTTTACATCTGTAAAGGTACGAAACCTGCTTCTCTTTTCAAACATAAAAAAGTGTTGCATGTGAACAATTTTGTGTGTGAAACGAAAAGTGCATTTTACAGCCTTTAAAAAATATTAAGTTTTAAAGATTGCTTCTTAACGCAGAAGACTAAATGTGGTGAGTAGTGTTTACTATGATATTAATATTCATGGAAGGCAGCCGGTGGTTACATCATATTGGGTCATAATAATGATTAGTTTTCTGACAAAATGGTAATTTAACAGTTTGGCAATTACATAACTAATTTAAAGTTACTTACCTATGCTAATCCAGCATAATCACAGCTGGAACCAAAAGTGACAAGTGTCTTCTGCCCTGCCATGAATATTAATGCTGTAAACACAGCTGACTTCATTTAGTCTTCCAAGTTCTGAACCCATCTTTAAAAAACTTGTATATACAAGTGCGAAAAGACCTTTTTATTTTGTATAAAAAAGCGTTTGCATGCATAAGGATGGATGCAAACACTTTTTTATGCAAAAACTAAATGTGGATTTGCGCCTGTAACTATGATCTTTAATGTGAGACATTGTCAAGAATAAGAGAATATGAATTAATGTACATTTTCTGAAGTAAAATAAGTCTATAACTTATAATTCACCATCTGTTCTCCAAATGTCAGCGGTTTAAAGAGGGGTTAAGAGGGACAGTGGTAAAATTTGAGTCAAAATCAGGGACACTTGAGAGGTATGTGTTGAATATTTGCATTTGTTGTTGACTGAGGTGGGGACAGCAGATTATTTTAAGCAGGTAAATGGAAGAAAAATCAAATATTGTAGAATAACTTCCTGAAGTATCGGTTAGCAGATTTATTTTTTTAAAGATGATAGTTTGATCTGAAAATGTTTTAAGGATTTATTTTGTTTTCAGTCAGAACTGTAGGGCTTTCGTTTTGTCTATTTATGAACTGCTGTATAAAGGGACTGGCAATTAATGTTTGTGATTTGGAATAGTGTCACATTTTAATTGGTAGGCTGGCAATAGTGCGAGTATTTCTGCTTGCAAAAGTAACACTAACATTATTCAGCCCTGTACAGTTCCATGTGTTGCACAGAATAATTCCCATTTGGTGTATGTTTTTTTGTCCCCACTGCCAATCATCAGTCCTCCCATGACCAATTGGCACATTCTTCATTTCAGCTTGTCACAGCCAAAAGCCATCAAGGTAGACATCAGGGGAGTTGATTTGGATGCCCTAACTCCTCTGTTTTTGTGGTGTCTGATCAAGGTGGGGCTTCCAGTACTGGCCATACACACTGCTGTACATGCCTCTTTCTGGCTACAGCATAAGCTGATGAGGGGCACACCTGCCATCACTGCCTAATCACAACTAGCCTCCATTTTCTGTACTAAAACATATACCATGTCCTCAAGATGTCAGTACAGCAGTAGTTCTAGCCACCCCCTCTCTTCACCCATGGTGGTCAAACCAGCAGTGGCTGTTCCCTCCCATCTGTGCTCTCCACTGTCTGAGCTCCTAATCAGAGTTGTTATTTTGGTCACAGTCGGGGTTTTATCCCTGAATGGCAAGTGGGTCGGGCAGTTTCCATTGACTTTATAATTTAACTACATAATTTTTAATCAGGATTTATTAAGCAGTTCATGGGTTCATAGATTAGTACTAGGCTAATTGCCCTTGTGGGCCATTTTAAGCCTAGCCAATTACCCCATGTGAGAATCAAGCCCTGCACCTTGTGTCCGCAAGGTAAACACCTTAACCATTATGCCAACCTCCCACCCATACATAAATTACTCCTTTGGCTAATCTTTTCTTCATCAATGAATCATACTAAGGATACTGCTGAGTTAAATGTAAACTCCAGAATATAATGTAGTTAACTTTATCCAAGAGTTATTTTTCTGCCTAAAAATATGAAATGGATATTGCTCTGCACCCAGTACGCCTTTTTGATATTTCAGTTTCCCTCTCTTATGTCATTGAGGCTTTACCATCTTTCCTTTTTTTTTTTTTTTTTTTTTTTTAATTTCTCCATGTCTTTAGTCATCAGTGACCACGGACGCTTCCCAGCTGGGGGGGGGGGCATTACTCGGGAAGAATTGTCCAAGGTACGTGGCCCCTTTCCGAGACCAATTTGCATATCAGCGTCCTGGAGATGAGGGCGGTTCTTCTTCTAGCATTGCAGGTCCTTCATTCGCATCTTCCTCTAGGGACTATTGCTATTCAGTCAGACAACATGTCAATAGTCTGGTTTATCAACAAACAGGGTGGAATCAGATCTTACCCCCTTTGTCGCAAAGCCATGAGAGTAGGACTGGGCAATTTCCACCAACCATTTTCTGGTGGCAATGCACATTCCATGAAGGTCCAACATTCTGGCGGACAGGCTCAGCAGGACTATTCTGATGCATTATGAGTGGTCTCTGAATCCTTCAGAAGCGGAACAGATCTTCCTCATGTGGGGTCAGCCTTGCTAGATCTCTTTGCATCTCATTCCAATGGGAAATGCAGCAAGTTCTTTGCTCTGAACCCCCCTCAAGGGGAAGTCCCCAGCAATGCATGGGTTCATGCTTGGCCTCCCGGTCTTCTTTATGCTTACCCCCCCCCCCCGTTAACTCTCATTCCGAAGTTTCTTTGTAAAGCTTGCAGGTTGGGGAGCACAGTAATCCTCATTGCTCCATTCTGGCCTCACCAAGTTTGGTTCCCCTCCCTTTGGTCTCACCTGTCAGTTCCACCATGGATCTTTGATCCGGTTCCAGGTCTTGTTTCACATCCCTCGAGGAGTCCTCACCCAGACCTGGACAGTCTGAAACTCACTGCTTGACTGCTCCAGTTCCATTAATGATTAGGACTCCTAGTTTATCCTCTCCGGTTAAAACCATTTTGGTGGCAGCTCACAAGTTTTCTACCAGAAAAATATATCATAGCAAGTTGAAACGGTTCTCTATATGGGCCTCTTAACAGGACCTAGATCTGTTTATGACTCCGGTTTCTGCTGTTCTGGATTTTCTAGCAGGTATCTTTCACCAAGGTGCTAGTTCCTGTACCGTTAGTCCAACTGGCTGCCATCTCCAACTTCCATGTGGGGGAAAACATGACTTCCCTAGCTTCTTCCAGACTTTACAAGACCTTCCTTAAAGGTGCTTTTCTTTTAAGACCCCCGATGAAAGATCCTACACCTCCATGGGACCTCACCTTTGTAATTCAGGCTGTAGTCTCCCCTCCCTTTGAGCCCATGGCATCAGTAGATTTACAATTCCTATCTTGGAAAACTGTCTTTTTGGTGGCTGTCACATCTGCCAGGAGGGTATCGGAACTTCTAGCATTGTCCATCAAAGTTGCTTACATGATTTTTCATAAGGACAGGGTTTCCCTGTACACTAATCCTTCCTTTCTTCCCAAGGTGGCTTCAGAAACCAATATCAATCAAACTATCAATCTTCCTGTTTTCTTTCCAAATTTCCAAAATAGGGGTTAATACAAGTTACACTTATTGGATGTACATAGCCAACTGAGGTTTTATTTACTCAGAACAAAATCTTTTCGCAAATCTGATCAGTTTTGTCTCCTATTCGAAACCATTTCTGTTCAAGTCAATTTCTAAAGTGACCTTTGCTCGCTGGGTTTCCCAGTGCATCATTCAAGCATATTCTAATAGAGGTATTTCCCCTCCGGGTCAGGTGAAAGCCCACTCCACTAGGTCCATGGCCACCTCAGTGGCTTTCTGGTCTAGGGTGTTGCTGAATGACATTTGTTCTGCATCTGCTTGGTTCTCATCTCATACCTTCATATCTCATTATAAATTGGACATTGTGTCCAGGAGTAGGGCACCCTTTGGCTCCATGGTGCTCTGGAATATCCTTCCATGAGGGCTACCCAGGTGTTGGTAGCTGGGCACTCTGTCCCCCACAGGTTGAAGACCAAATTAAGTCAACTACTTCAGATAAAGAAGTTATGTACTCACCGTAACATTCTATCTGAGTAGTTGTACTTCATTTGTCTTAAACCATCCCCCCTCCTTCCCCCTGACCTTGTCCCTATTGTTTTAACCTTGTGTATGGGAGAGGAGCACTATAGTGGCTCTTCTGATTATGCTTGGCATAGTTTTTGGGAGCTGTTAGTAGTAAGGTCTGATTTGGTCGGGCTTATGTTTTCTTGAGCAGCAAACTCAATCTGAGGGAAGGAATGAGGCGGGGAGCATTATGGGTAAGGAGAGGAGCTTGGAGCTTGGATCAGATGGTAGTGATGCAGCTGTCTCAGATCCAGTTTGGATCCGAATACCCGCAGGTCGAAGACAAATGAAGTACAACTACTCAGATGGAACATTATGGTGAGTACATAACTTCTTTTTTTGTCATTTCAGTGAGAGGTTGAGAGTAATCTGTGTAAGGAGATTATTTGAAGAGGATCGTGTGGTGAACCCAAAGTCTTAACCTGGTGATGAGCAGTGGTTTAAAATTATTGAGTTTGTCAGTGAGTTTTATTTGTGTGGGCATATTAGTCCAGAGTTTAGCAATGTACTGGGAGAAGTGCAAGTCTTCTGCAATATTATAGGACTTATTTGTGAGTAATAAGAATTTGTTACTAGAACGGAGGTCCCTTGCTGGATATTAGGGCAGTAATATTTTTTGTAGTGCAGGGCATTTTTCTGGCCGATGAATGAGTTTGTGTGCTATAGTTAGTTGTGAGTATGTTAGGTAGCTGTGCAGTTCAAGCCAGTTTAATTGCTTTAAGCTGTGATGATTGTGGGTTGTATGAGGGAGACTGGTGGCAAATTTAGCAATTTTATTGTAGCAGGAGTCCAGTTTCTTTCTTTGAGTATTGTTTAAGTTTGTTAGGATAGGAGCAGCTTATAAGAGAGTTGGCAATAAGAAGGTGGTAGAGTTTTTCTTGCAGTATCTGTAAGGAATCCATTGATCCTAAAAAGGGAACCTAGTTTCTGATGTGTAGATTTAATGGGGTGTGGTATATAATGGTCATATTTGAGATGTCATCTATTATAATGCCTAGAAATTTACTGTGAGTTACAGTTTCAGTGACCCGTATTATTTGCCGACTTTATGGTAAAAGAATGCTTTTGATTCTTGCATCTTTTTGGGGTAAAAATCATTAACTTAATTTTCTTGGAGTTGAGTAGGAGGTTTGATTCTTTGAACCAGGTTTCTACAGAGACGAAAGATTTGGGGTAATGTCGTGGTGCTTATTTATTGTAGAGGCTGCACATATTAATGTTGAGTTGTCTGCAGACTGAACTAAATGCTTAAACTGAAGTGCTTAGTGTTGTTTTTATTATGTGTAGTACAGGATATCGAGCTAGAACGAAAAATATTCTGGATAGATTTTTGTTTGAATGCTGTACTACTTTGGGTTGAATGTGCAAATCAAGCAGGAACAATTTTGAAGCTGACTGTTTTATGGACAGCAGTTCATTTCATCAACCTTTTGTGAGTGTATGAGTTGTGTAACCTTTTCAGAGTAGAAGGCCTTGGAATCTGCCCTCTAAGTATTATTTTACTAAGGGATTGAAAGCGGACTGCTGTCAGGTGTACTCAAGAGGGTGGTTGCTGTTTGGAATTAGTACAGATTTCTTACTGAGTAGGTAGGCTGGTCCTAAAACCCTTTTCAGGCATGTTCTGGGGAGTAGTTGTTGCAATCAAGTAGCACAAGCGAGTTAATGTATGCTTATTTCATTGTAGTTTTCAAGACACATTAGACAGTTTCAGACATTCTTTTCAATGGAAAAAGCAGTCTAGTAGCAGGAGGTGGCATAACTTTAGCCGTATATTGGATAACATTGCTACAGGTAGTATAATTTGCTTGGTAGCAGTAGCAGGCTGTAGGAGTCTATCTTGCTTGTATCTATTTGATTATTCACTTAAAAGCAGCAAATGTCAAGGAAATTTACAGTAGTAGACAGTGAAAGAAAGGAGAGAAAGATATTGAAAATGGATATCAAAAGATGCATCTCTCCTTTTACATAGGTTCATAGGTGTGTACTAGGCTGATGGTCCTGGGGCCTTTACAAGCCTAGCCATAGGATTACCCTGGCATAGTGCCACCTGACCTTAGTTACCAGTGCCTCTCTCAAGTAGAGCCATTGGAGTTATCCCAGGGGTGAATTTTCTGTTTCACATCCACTCATCAAGATTTCTATTGAAGTGGGTCAGCGAGGTGCTCTGCTTGACTTGTATGGGAAGTCTATTCCATAGCATGGGCAGTCTCTGGGTTATGACCCTGTCCTTCCAGCATGTTCTATTAATTGTGGTAATGAGGTTGAGGTCTCTGGAGCATGTGGTGATGAGGGATTGGGATTTCTTTAGATGTAGCATTTCTAACAGAGCTGGGTCAGACATGGCTTTGTAAGTCAAGCAGAAATCGCCTCTTAAGTAGGCGATATAATCGACCGAGAATAGTTGAGTTTTTTTGAGTCTGTCCATGTAGGACAAGTGTTTAAGTCTTAGGATACTCTTTGTGAGGTACTTTGTGGCCTCTCCAGTTGTTGCATGTGTCTAGTGAGGTACATGCCAAATGGGGTATTGTACTCGATGATTAGCCTAATGTGGGAAGAGTAGAGGGAGACAATGACCTCTTTCTTCCTGGATGCAAAACCCTTAGTAATGAGATGTGCCACATAGAAGGACTTTCTGACCACAGTGGCAGTGTGGTGATCAAAAGAGAGGCTGCTGTCAACCTGTGTTCCCAAATGTTCCAAAATGTAAAAGGAAAGTGGGAGAGCTGCAGTGATGTGGCCATCACAGGGAATTGTTTCCATGTGAATATAGTCCTGTTGGAAAGGGTTACTTCTTTATGGAGCTTCAAAACCAAGATTTGTTTTCATGCAGAGTGCAGTACTATAGCGGAGCTTTAACTAGAATGAGACAAAAGGTCTAGCTACCCCAGGCACAAGCTGTAAGGAGTGTGATCAGCATTTGCCAAAGGGGTGCGAGCGCAGTACTGGCATTCATTTAAGAAGCTGCAGGTAGTATTGCATCTTAACAAATATCAAGTAAATGTATTTAGTAACTTAATGTGTTCGTAACTATAGCAAGGATCTTGGATGACCTACTTTGCTGCAGTATTTACTTGGTTAGAGTATGAGTAACTAAGACAAAAGGAGCTTGCATAAGTTGTTTGCTACAGTTCAGATTCTGGGAAGACTTTTTGAGTTTTTTTTTCCGGTCCTCAACTCTTTATAAGAAATTTCTTTTTAGGTCCTCAACTTCAAGTTGAGTGGTACAACCCAGAGCACCAGGTGAACTATTTTCTTTGCTGTGGCTGCACACCTGGCCACATACCTCAACCTAGAGACATCAGAAAATGTGGACAAAGGCCCATGAAAAGTAGGTACAACCAGCCAAAAATCAGGACACTGATTAACATAACATTTGTTTACATAATTATATAACCCCAGCCACTCCACTAGAATTGTGGGATACCATTGATATGCTTTTTCTGCACAGTAAGTTATGAACAACTAATTTCTGGCATGACTGTAATATTCATTGATTTACTGCTAAAATCAAGCATTTCACGAGGGGCAGGGCAAAAATAGGAGGCAAAATCAGGGGCAGATGACACTGAGCTATGCAGGAAAGGTCTGGGAATAGACGGCATATGTAATTGTCAATTATCCAGAATTTCCAAATGTCCAGATTTTTGCATCATATTTTTTGTCTGTCCCTCATAAAAAGATAAGCTATGTGTATTTTCTTACTGAAATGAGTAATATGATAGGTGGGGTGATGGGCATTTTTTTCTGTCCATTATAAGGTGGTAAGTCTACTAATAAGTGGTACACTTTTTACTCTTAATGACAACAGTTTTATGCAATTCCAAGATGGATAAAATAGGAAGCTAGAAGATAAGTACATGAAAAGTGTTAAAATGTATATAGAGTCAAGTTTAACTCCTCCTTGTTTACAAGAATGCGGCAGTGAATCTACAGTAAAGAAAATAACAACAAAAGCACCAAAGCAGGGAATGCAAAAATTACATCTCTGGGACTCTTATGGACACCAAACTGAAACTGGATAGGCCCCAAAGGGCCACCATACATTACAGTTCCCCAAGCAGTCTAACCACATTAAAGTAAAAGTTCAGCTGAGCTTAAGAAATTTGAAGGTATAAGCAAGGGACTCAGAAACTTGCATACTGCTATATTTAACATCTTTTTTGAAATATTACCATCAGCCAGGTGTTACAGATTAATACACATCAAAACCAGCAGATATCAGAACAGTTTTTGCCACAGGCCATCAAGTTCATAAATGGTTAACTCAGCTTATTAGGCTGGGGTATTCTTTTTCCCATGCCTCCGAGTATTGTTAATACTTGTTTCTGTCCGAGTTTATTTCGGTATTTCTTGCACTGAGTTGTACTTTGCACCTTATACGTATATGTACATTTTTTTGGCTTGTTTTTAATAGTTGTATGTATGTCGTTTGTCTTGTTCTTAATAGTTGTATGTATGTCGTTTATGTAATTCATACTTGGACAGTCACTGAAACCAGTCAAATTCCTTGTATCTGCATATACTTAGCCAGTAAATGTGATTCTGACTCTGATGTCAAGCAGACTGTTTGCACACTATATTCATACCTAAGACCTTTGCTAACTACATTAGCCCAAAACTTAAAAAACTTACAAATAAGACTTTCCCAAGGAAAACCAGGTTGTAGGAACCAGTCACAACAAGTTGCAGCTAGTCAACAGTGGCACTGTTGAATCGGAGTGAAACAAAAGGACGACAACTGAGTACAGAAGACTGTGTTTAACTCTCAGAAGTACAGACAGCAAAACAGATGCCGGTAAGAAATGCAGACTCTGTAGTATACCCCTCTACAACTGGTACTGACATCGAACAAAGCGAAAAAACACAGCTTGGAACTAACACTGCCCCTGAAAATGGCAAGCTGCCTAGTGGGAAAAATGAAGGTGCAGCTCATGATGGCGACCCGGATATGTGCAAGTCAGAACAGAAACTAGATTTTGAACAAAAGGAGCTCGAGGGTGTGCTGATATTTGTGAGCAGACTGAAGAGCTCCAACATGTTAAAATGACATGAGAAAGGAAAACACATGCTGTTCTTCAAACAGATTGGGCCACCCGATTGCATGCTGGAAATAAGACTAATGTATCTAGTAGTGATAAGGAGTGCTTTTTGTTTAAATAGGTGCTATGTCAAGTCTCTTGTAGTGTGTGGTAGTGGGCTATTATGATAGGTACCAAGATGCAAGTCTAATAATATAACAGGTTCTCCGTGATTTATTTATTTATTTTTTGCTCACTGTTACTTAAGTGCTGCTTACTTTTGAATTTCAAAACTGTGTTCTGTTTTCATTTAGCAGAATTAGCTGTTGGCCTTGAGAATACTATCCAGTAGTGAGTATCCTATTTTGTATCTTCTTGCCACTGTTTTAAACTTTTTATTTTAGATTAATGACTATTTAATTCTAGCGACCAGATTGTACAATATGTTGATGTGATTGGGTATGTATGTATAGTAAATCACTTTGTAGTCAATCCTGTTGGGGGTCTGGAGGTCAGTGGAAGGCAGTCAAGGGTCAGGCAGTATCTCACGACACTGAAGTTGGCATTAACTAAAAATTGTAAAAAAAAAAAAAATAAAAAAAAAACAAAAACATGGCTTCAAGGGGCCACTCGGGAATTCATGGCACTCCATTATTTTAGCTTCAAAACCGGCAAATTCTGAGGAATTCGGTACAGTTGAGAGATATGCCTGACCAGATTCTGTTGCTAGTTACTGCCTTGCTGTTTGTATAGACTTTGATGTCTCTCAAGTCTGTCAGGATGATAAGTAAATAGCTTAGAAACATTGAGTATGTGATCTAAACTCTGTGAAGCTTTATTCAGACTGAACTTACCGGAAAGCATGTGTATTCCTTTATATGTGTCTTCCTGTAGCAAACTAAATTAGCATTTAAAACAACACACACTATATCATACATCCACCTGTTTTTAGTTATAAGAAATTTATAGTCTGTGTAGTACCATGATGTCTATTGCATTGCATACTTTAATTCTGTAGTAAGCATTTCATGTGGTGTTTGCATCAGAATAATAGTTCTGAAGGTTTTCAGAGACATTTTAAGTAATTGAAGCTTTTTAGTCCTTAGAAATTTATCCCACTTATTTTACCCCCCTTTTCAGTTAGAGTGGAGAAGCAGTTAGCATTTCTGCCTCACAACACCCATGTCTCCAGTTTGGTTATGGGCAGAGTTACCTCCTTTGCACAGTCTGTTCTCCTGTCTTCTGTTCATGTAGGTTTTTAATTGTTGCTGAAGTTTTTTCCACATCTCAGAGATGTACCATAGTTGAGTTTTTGATTCTCCAAATTGCTGTTAGCCATAAATGTCATGTGTGTGTCTGTGTGTGTGTGTGTGTCTGTGTGTCCTTTAGTTGGCTGCATCCTGTCCACGATTAGTTTCTTTGGCTTGCAGAAGGTTGGTACAGGGAAGCCCAGTGATACTGAATGTCCACTTCTTGCTGCACTATATCATTTCTTTCAGACTTAACATGAGGCATTTCTTTTTACAACTGTTGACTGTCACAGTGCTAACCATCACAGTGTTTGCAGTGTTTGTTTTCTTGTAACCGTACTTATTATGACTGTCTAGTTGCTTGCCTTCCTGGAGCTTCTGCTTTGACATATTTGCCTTGTACACACATTTGATTTCTTCTTTATGACTTATGATTTTCCATGTGATCAAAATAGGACCTTAGTTTAGATGCCTGGCCAACAATTCAGATTCAGGCTTCATACTTTGTCTTTTGTATTCTTACTCATGTAGCTTTCTGGAGTGTCTCTTGTAGGAGTATTGTTGCCTGTGCTGATTTTGTTTTTCTTTGGTAACATTTCTTTTATTGTGAGTGGAGTTTCAAGTATGAGTAATGTTGAGATAGTTAATTTGCTTTTAAAGCTTCTTGCCATTGTTAGTTGTGAATGAGTTCCTACAGTTCCACATGTTCCGTAATTTTGAAATGACAGTTCTTGTGTCTTTTGCAACATCTGTTTGTCATGAGATTTTTTTATCTCCTCTTTTGAGTTGTTTTCTCCATTTGTCCATGTTCATTGTAGCCTGGTGGACAGGACAGCTGCATTTGAATTCCTTGTCTTACACTTGTCTTCTTTGTTTCTGACTTCTGTATTGTGGACTTTTGTCAGCTATGACCTGAATCAGGTATTCAGTATCTCAAGATAAACTATGGTGTACTAATCATACTACACTTACTGTTTCTGTCAGTTTTTTTTTCAGGGAACATGGAGTAAGCCAAACATCAGGGCCAGTGTTAGCATTTTTGGAGCCCCCAGCAAATGTCAGGTTCGGGGCCCCCCTAAGAACTTCTGTCAAAGTATCACCCTGTCACGGCCACCCCTCCGAAACAGGCTTTTAGTTCATGCTGCAAACTTTTAGGTGTAGTCTTTACAGACTGACCTGTAGCTACAATGCTTTTACAGTACAGCAGGCCTGTGTACCACACTATGATCGCCCATTAGGTGAAATGCTGTCATTATGCTTTAAAGTGCATTTTAATTTTTTTTTCTTTTTAAATAATCTTTTCATCCAATGATGGCTTGCACAGAAATTAAGGAAAGAAATTCTTGGTGCTGTTCAGCTTAAGTTTTCCTTTCCTTTGAGCACACCTTTCCTGACCAAGACAGCGCAGTAATAACCATTTAGGAAATAACTCTAATAAACCAGGGCCAAAGAAGCCATAGGGTTATAGATGTTCTGGGATGCATTTTAGAGCATTTTCCCAACGTTTTAATCCAATCGTCTCTTAAACAAAAACCGTAAGAAAAGAATTTGAGTCTTTTTTTTTTTTATTCAAGGAAGACATAAGTTGTGCCCAAGGCTTAATATTCAAAGATGACAAAATAGTAGCTCACAACAAACTAACGAGCCATTTGTTGTCTGGATACAGAGGTCCAGTCTGGGAATATGACCTGCCTCCCTAACACCCTCAAAAACATAGTCACTGCCTATGCATCCCTCTGGTGTTAGACTGGGATGAAAGCAGAGGTTCAAATTGCCACAGTCATGTGTTTCAAGTGAGTGCTGACATACATATACATAGCAAGCCTCCTCACTCCTCAACCCTAACCTGTATATGTGCCCGATGTGAAACTGAAAAAAATAAAGATTATAGTAATGTGTTCTACTTTGTTGCTCCTAGACAGTACACTCCCCCTACACAAGCTATAGAAACCTTCTTTATACACTTCTGAGGTCTGTGAGAAAAATAAAACAAACAATGACTACACTGTCCTCAGCCCAGACAAAAGCTGTAATGACCTCATGTGCACACCTCTATGGTTTGACTATAATGAAAGTTAAAGAAGTAACCAAAACACTCACCCCCACTCCCCGTAACTTACAGCAGCTTTCTGTACACACGCATGCGAGCAGGGCTGATTTTAGAATGGGTGCAGTTGAGAGCAGAGGCAATTATCACCTTTATCCTAACAAGGTCAGCCCTGTTCAGGTTAGAGAGTATAATCAAAAAATTACTTTTTTCTTCTCATTTTTCCTCAACTAGCAACAGCTTTTGTGGGGCCTTCACACAGTCAAGGATGATTAAGGGAGTCCCCTGTATCGATTTATGCAGTCTGGGGCGTGGGTCCACCATATTGCTTAAAGACTGAAGTGTCTGAATGTTCTGTGATATATTTTATGCATTACTTTTGAAATACAATTGCTTGTTAGCTACATTTTTAACTGATACCCAGAAGAATGTTAATGTGCATGTCCTGGCATTATTGGGTGTATGCAGAGGTAATAAATCAGTGATATTTTTTTTACAAACGCACACAAAAGCAATTGTGATACTAGATGTTCATCATGTTACCCTGCTGCAGTCATCACACTTGGGTTATCTTGTCGTCAGGCGGTCCCGCAGTCGGCCTGAATTCCAAAGTCTTGGTCCGGCGTCGGTTGCTGTCGCTTCTTCCCTGACGTCAGTGCGCCATGGGTATATATGATGCATCCGAAGCCATTTTCTTCTGTCTTTCTTGCCGTGCGTTGCCCGAAGCAGAAGCAGTTCGCAAGTGCCGGTCGGCCGACTCCTGAGATTTTCAAAGTTGAATTTCAGATCCGAAGTCTTCAATAAAGCTAAGTACCCCGTTGGGGAAACTTTTCTTGCCTCAGACAGATGTCAGAAAAAGTTAACAATTGTATTTCTTGTGCGAAGCAAATACCTCATAAGGATTTTCATTCTTACTGTATACCTTGCCTAGGCCCAGACCACGACGTCACTGGTTGTCGCTTTTGTGCTAGGTTCAATAAGCGTACTATAAAAAGACGCTTTGATTTCGCACGACACTACGGTAGAAAATTTAACTATACTATGCCGTCGGAGCAACTGATTACCGGCGTGCACAAAAAAACGCAAGGATAAGGACAGGCAGCCTAGACCCAAGCCAGACTCCGAGGCCTCGGCTGGGCCGGTCTCCGGTTTTCAGTGAGGCTCCTAAGCAGCCCCTGGCTACCGCAGAATTGGAATCCGAGACCGCTTCAGAGCTTTTGGCGGAGTGTGCTAGGCCGACGCAGCCATTTTCTTTAGCCCCTACCGATGACATTGCAGAAAGAGATGTCGGTGCTGCAGAAACACCTTCGGTTTCTGAAGGTGTCTTCAGACCGACGACGCTCACTATAAAAACGTATCTTAAGCTCAAGACTCCTATTAAACCAAAAAAGACTGCACTTCAGTCTCCAGTTCAAGGCCCCATGCCTAAGAAACAGATGCTTAAAATGGCTGAAGATTTGATCTCTTTAATCAGGGGTTCCCAACCCCCCCCCCCCCGACAAAAGGCCTAGACAAGAGGAAGATTATGCCTCCTGTGATCGTGTCTATTTCCTCAGGCTCCTCTGAGACCAAGATTACTCCTTTCCCCCTTATGAAGATTCTGATGCTGAGGATTCCATTCCCTCAGCTTCTCCCCCTGAAGACTACTCCTTTGGGGAAACTTTACACACTATGAGGGAACATTTTCACTGGGAAGGTCAGGACTACTCTGACTCAAAGAAAAGGCTCAGAGAATTTCTTTTACTCCCCCAGCACAGACCTCTTGCTATCCCCCCTGTTTTAGACATTGTGGATGATGTTTACTTAGAATCTAGTTTAAATCCAGATTCTCTGCCTCCTGCTCCAGCCAAACCACACAGATATTATAGAGTGCCTGACTCCCACAAATTCCTTTATAAAAGCCCTGTTGCTGACCCAGAGACTATCTCCCAGGATCCAAAAGGGGCTAAGGCTTCTATGGTGAAAAATCCTGTACCCTCTGAAAGGGACTCCAGAGCACTAGACAGGTGGGGGAAAAAGGTTTACACCTCAGCCACTCTAGCTATGAGAGCACTAAATTGTCAGTTTCACATGCTAAAATACCAGCAATTTCTAATGTCTCAAATAAGACAAAAAATGAGCACACTCCCTCAACAATCTGAATTGAAAGAAATGCAGGATCTGTTGCATGCAGCTGAACAGGTGGGCAACATACTTTACAATGTGGATTTGATTCTTTGGAGGCTTCCTGTAGAGCAGCTGTTACTGGGTCTGTTATACGTAGGCATGCTTGGTTAAAGGAACAAACTCTGCCTGATCATGTTAAAGCAAAGCTTCTAGATGCCCCCTTACAGCAGGATGTCCTATTTGGAGTTAAAGCAGAAGAAGTCTTAAAGAAAATGGAGGATAAGGCAAAATCTATGCAGACGGTCAAAGATTTTCTACAGGTTCAGCCCCCTCGCTTCAGCAGAAATTGGCCAACAAAAAATTGGTCCTTTCCAGCTATTGACAGACCACAGAGGGATAAATACAGACGCCCAAGAGGCAGAGGACAACCACAAACCCACTACAAACCTCGACAATGGGGCACTGCAACACAGAAGGGAGGAGAAGACAGGCCCCAAACTACTAGAAGGCAAACTCAATGACTTAAACCTCATATGGCCAGGCAACACTCTCTTGGCAGCTCCCTTGGGAGGAAAATTAGCACTTTTTTCAGACAACTGGCACATCGTCACAAAGGACAAATGGGTCCTAGACATAATTTCACAAGGATACAGATTCCATTTCCACACCTTGCCAACGAAAAGAGGAATGCCAAACCTGCCACAAAATCAATGGGCAGAGGCACAAAAACAAATTACAGCTCTCATGGACATGAGAGCCATTCAACTGGTACCTACACGGGAGCAAAGCCTAGGATTTTACTCAGGACTCTTTCTAGTCCCCAGAAAAGACAATGCCTGGAGACCAATTCTGGACCTTTCAATTCTAAACACCTTCTTACAAGTACCCAAATTCAAGATGCTAACACTACAGCAGCTTCTTCCCATGTTGGGCAAGAAAGCATGGCTAGTAATGTTGGACCTCAAGGAGGCATACCTGCATGTCCCTATCAGACAAAATTGCAGAAGATACCTCCGTTTCATTGCAGGTTCAACCCATTACCAATTCTCTGCACTGCCCTTTGGCTTATCCACTGCGCCCAGGGTTTTCACAAAATGCCTGGCACCAGTAATTGCATACTGCAGACAAAGAGGAATTCAAATATACCCATACCTGGACGACTGCCTCATCCAAGCAGAAAGCAAGGACATCCTCTTACAACATCTGGCTTTTGTAAAACATCTTCTAAGTTGCCTAGGGTACACAGTAAACAAAAATAAATCAAAACTAGTACCCTCACAAAATATGACATTCCTGGGTGCCAGCTTGAATACAACGGCCCAGAAGGCTTATCTGACGCCAGACAAACAACTACAACTGACTCAATATTTCAAAACAATGGCAACAAAGACCCAACTCCCTGCATGAAAAATTCTGCAGGCCTTGGGCTTCATGGCATCTTGCATACTACTAATACCATTTGCAAAGCTGCATATGAGGAAATTATAGTGGTACCTAAAAAGCGTATGGTCTCAACACAGCCACAGCTTGGACACAATGATATCTCTCATTCCCTGCCTTCAACAAGAGTTTCTATGGTGGTCACAGGCATGTCACCTCAACAAGGGTCAGCCTTTCATCTTGTCCCCAGCCAGGCAAACTATGACAACAGATGCATCGGACTATGCCTGGGGGGCACTCATGGCAGGACAGTGCGTTCAAGGCATATGGACTGCAGATCAAAGGAATCTGCACATCAATCAAAAAGAGATGCTAGCTGTACAGAATGCTCTGACAGCCTTCAAGAACCTCTTACATCCAGGACAGCTTACAATAAGGACGGACAACACCACAGTAATGTGGTACATAAACAAACAAGGGGGTACACACTCCTACCCTCTATGCAGGCAAGCAATGACCTTGTGGAACACAGCACTGGCTTACCAAGTTCAGCTACAAGCTCAATTCCTGACAGGAAAAAAGAACACATTGGCAGACGACCTCAGCAGAAACATCATGGATCCCCACGAGTGGAAACTGGATCCACAAGTATTTGCAATGATAACTCAAAAATGGGGCCACCCAGACATAGTTTCTATCAGCTAACAAAATTTTGTACAAGGACACTTCACCATCAAGCTTGGGAAGTGGACGCACTCTCATTCAGTTGGAAAAACCTGACAGTATATGCCTTCCCTCCATTGCCCCTTCTCTCAAAGGTGCTTCTGAAAGTCAGAAAGGAGAGACCACGAATGATACTTATAGCCCCAGACTGGCCACGCCAGCACTGGTACCCACTATTTAAGGAATATGGCTCAGGGCCCACCTTGGATTTTACCACAAATTGCCCATTTGCTCACACAGCAAGACAATCAGATTCTACACAGCCAGCTCAAAACCTTAAATTAGGCTGCATGGCAAATCACCTAAGCATCCAGCCAGCTCCTCTTCCTCAAGCAGTTATGGATGTTATTCTGGAAGGTAGGAGGCCCAGCACCAGGAAGGCCTACTCGGACAAATGGAAAAGGTTTTGCACCTGGAACCAAGCTAAAGGCCAAAATACCCTTCAGCCTCACATGCCTCAGATTCTACAGTATTTAACTGAGATGTTGCACAAAGGACTTTCTTTTTCATCCATTAAAATCAACGCCTCAGCTATTTCAGCCCACTACAACACGGATCCACCCTTATTTTCACATCCACTTCTAAGGCAGTTCCTCAGAGGGGCAAAAAACATTAGGCCCCCCAGGAGAGCACCTACACCAACCTGGGACCTCAACTTTGTTCTGGAAAAACTTACGCTACCTCCCTTTGAACCAGCTTTCTCTGCAGATCTAAAGTTTATATCATGGAAGACTGCCCTGCTGCTAGCAATAACTTCAGCCAGAAGAGTCTCAGAGCTTCAGGCACTAATGGCAGTGGAACCTTTCCTCATTTTCCATCAAGACAGAGTTTCTCTACGAACTAATCCTTCCTTCATGCCTAAGGTGGTATCCAGTGTGGCTTTAAATCAAACCATTCACTTACCCACCTTCTTTCCAAATCCACAGAACAAAGGAGAAAGACTCCTGCATTCCTTGGACATTCACAGGCAACTTTGTTACTACTTGGATAAAACTAGGGTTTTCAGAAAATCTGACCAGCTCTTTGTATCCTATGCTGCAGCTTCACAAGGGAAGGCTATATCAAAACAGACCATTTCCAAATGGATATTGCATTCGTTTTTGCTATACCCATCATGGAAAGCCAGTTCCTGCTACCATAAGGCCCCACTCTACCAGGGCAGCAGCTACATCTACAGCCTTCCTCAGGGGGGTGCCAACCAAGGATATTTTGGAAGCTGCAACTTGGAGTTCAGTACACACCTTCACCAAACACTACCACTTACCACTTTACTCTAAGACTAGAGCTGGCTTCGCCACTGCAGTTCTGCAGGGACTCCTAGCCTCCTCTAACCCTCTTTTACTCCTCCTCCCATCCTTAGCTTTGGGATTCTACCCAAGTGTGATGACTGCAGCAGGGTAACACGATGAACATAGTACAGTTTTGTACCTACCATAAATGTAGATGTTCGAGTGTACACCCTGCTGCAGTCCATGTTACCCTTTCTCCATCCCCTCTGACTAACTAACTAAATCTTTACAATACCTTTCTGATGTATTTGCTTATAGCTGGAGGGATGATGTGTTTGTGCTAAATTTATTAGATTGGTACTAATTACTGACCACCTTTTTGGGGGCACCTGACATCTGGGGCAAGAAAAACTGAAGAAAATGGCGTCAGATGCATCATATATACCCCTGGCGCACTGACATCAGGGAAGAAGCGACAGCAACTGACGCCGGACCAAGACTTTGGAATTCAGGCCGACTGCGGGACCGCCTGACGACAAGATAACCCAAGTGTGATGACTGCAGCAGGGTGTACACTCGAACATCTACATTTATGGTAGGTACAAAACTGTACTTTTTGTACTTATTTCAGCAAGCAGCAGTACATTGTGCAGCAGTGGTACTGCCACACCAGATCAGTGAATGCTGTTTAGCAATCGTTAAACAGCAGCAGGGGTAAGTTACTTTTATTTACCTCTGTGAGGAGTAATGCATACCTGCAACTCGTCTCTGATTTCACAGACCTTCCCTGATTTTAGTGATAATTTTGCTGTGTCCTTCGTGAAATGTTTGATTTGCTAATAAATCATTCAGGAATACAGACAGTTAATAATTCCAGGGTCAGAGTTTTATACTTCTTATTGTCCAAAAAATTGCATGTTGATGCAAAGGGTGTTATTTTATTAACTTTATTAAGTGACTTAAATTAATATTTAAACATGTTCCTGATTTTGAGCCTTTATTCTGCTATTATTTTTGGTATTGAGCTGAATTATTCTGCAAAGATGTTGAGAGGTTTAGTATCTGGTGTTATACCAGTATTTATAAAACTCCCTGAAAGAAAAAAAAATCCTGAAGATCGGAAACATCAGCTACAAGGTTTGCACTAAAATCAGTCACTCCAACCTATTGACCTTTCTACTTATGTTCATTATCAGCTTTATCCTAACAGGGTCATACACAGCTCTGTTCAGATTAAAGAGCATAATCAGGAAATTAATACATTTTTTCTCATTTTTCTTAACCATCAGCTGCTTTTGTGGGGCCCCACACAGTCAAAGATGATTACGGGACCCTCTTGTAGCCACAGGTATTGCAGGTACCTAAAGCTGGCTATGTTGCAGGTTTTAGTGGTGAGAATGTCCACCAAGCAGGGTTTAACTAAGCCAGAGGCACTATGTTAGTGGTAATATTTAATGGAATTCTGAAGCCTGTTACTTGATAAAACACCTTTACTTTAAACAGAGGTATCTTTGAATTTTAAAGGAAATTTAAATAAGCGTTGTTGCCTACCTGGTTTATAAAGTATACAAGATTGCTGTACTACCTTTTGTTAGTTTGATAAACATGTTGCAAAATATCAAGATAAGATAACTTGCTGTGGTTGGGGGCCCCCAGTGACCACAGGGTTCACTGGTGCCTAAAGCCGGCTATGCCAAACATATATACCTTGCTTCTTTGAACTGGTACAAATCAATGCCCATTCACTTTCACAGATGATCTGGAGTTTTGTATGCTGACAGGGCAAGGCCTTCATGGAAGTGTGTGAAGCCAGATCCACGCTGGCTTCCAAAGCAGTCATGTCAGAGGAATCTGACTGAGAAACCAGATGATCCTCCTAGCTTTCATTAGCCTCAAGAGAGATGTCTGGTGGAGGTGATGCAGCCAAAGAATCTGACCAAGCTTTCTTGGTGGTCTTCCTCTCAGACAGCTGACCCTCGGGCCAGGAAGATCCTTCCAGAGTTTTCCAAATAAGTAGTTAAGGAAGAGAGCCGACTGTGCAACATGTTGGGAACAAAAGCCTGGCAAATAGCACAAGATGTATGGTTATGGGAAGCACCTAAGCAAAACAAACACTGCTCGTGACTATCTTTATGAGGAATCTGTTTCCCACATTGGCATTTCCCCTTTCTGGATGACAAGAAACCAACAACGAAAAAAAGATTAGAATAACAAAAATCCCAATGGGGCACTTATCTGAAAGCAGATAGGTACCAGCAGAAGAACGAGTGTTCAGACCAACAATCAAAGATGGCGTTTGGACTGATGACAAAGAAGATGTTCGTGTTTCACTGTTGCAGTCCTTACAGTCGGCCAGAATACTAAAGTCCTTGGTATATGATGTCGGCTGCCTTCAGCTCAGGCCTGACATCAGGACGTCAGGTACAAAAGAAGGCAGCAGATGCCATTTCCTCAGTCTTTCTTGCCATGGAGCCTGATGCAGAAGCATTTTGTACGCATGCTGGTCGGCTGAGTACCTTCTTTTTGTATTCCGACTGCTTAGTTGAAGACATCCTCAGATAAGTGCCTCGTTGGAGACCCTCTTTTCTTGTTTTAACGAATGTCAGAGAAAGTTAATAACTGTCTTGCCTGTGGAAAACAGATTACACACCATGATTTTCACTCCTATTGTATTACTTGTTTGGGCCTTGAGCACGACGTCCCTAATTGTGTTCTCTGTACTTCTTTAAACCCGCGTACCATATGCCGTAGAGCTAGGGTCTGCTCAAGCATTTTGGAGTTTGGCCTAAGTTTGTCGGTATGGCGTCTTCTGGTCTCCTGACTTCAGATGTTCCTAAGAAGTGCAAGGATAAGGACCGCGACAGGCTTGGGGTCAAATTAGCCGACAATGTCCCTGTTAAGTTGGTTGTCAGCCCAGTGGTAGTCAGTGAGGTGTTTTCTTTGCCCCTGTAGTCCGCGGATGTTCAGCAGCAGGCATCTGCAGAGGCCTTTTCTGAATCCTCCATACCGCAGGCTTCCAATTCCTCTTCTGACCCTCTGACAGTCTCTGCCTCTGATGGATCTGGAGCCGCTAAACAGATGTTGGCTTCTGAGGCCTCTTTTCTCTGCCTGGAGACCAGATCCAGACCGACAACCTTGATTCAGACTTCTACGGTGGCTAGGCCTCCCGAGTCCCTCAGGCTTTCTAGCAGGCCATGCAGTCGAAAATCTACTCCTAAGCAGGCGTCTGCCTCCGGCTCAGATGGTTAAAATGGCTAGTGATCTCTTGACCCTTTTCAAGGGCTCTCAGCCACCTCCTCCTAAAAGGATTAGGGAATTGTCCCCAGAAGCTTTCTCTACCTCAGAGTCTGAGGTTTCCATCAACTCTGCTGATGAAGAGGGGAACTCTCCACTTTTTTCTGGTTTGGAGGATTCTGATGCAGAAGACTCCATTCCTTCTGCCTCCCCTCCAAGAAGATTTTTCTTTTGGAGACACTGAATAGTCTTGGGGAGCATTTCAAATGGAGAAGGTCAGGACTACCCTTAGTCTAAGAAACGGATTTGGGATTTCTTGGATTTGCCACAGTATAAGCCTTTGGCTGTCCCTCCAGTTTTGGAAGTGGTTGATGATGTTTTCATGGAGAATTCTTTGACTCCAAATTCCTCCTGCTCACAGAAAGCCTGACCGGTATTATAGAGTTCCTGATTCTCATCGTTCCTTTTCAAGAATCCTACTGCTGATCCAGAGATTATTTCTCAGGGCCCCAAGGGTGTTAAAGCCATGGTTGCTAAAAATCCTTTTCCTTCTGACAGGGAATCTAGGGCCTTGGATAGATGGGGTAAAAAGGTTTATACTTCTTCCACCCTGGTTAATAGGTCTGTTAATTGTCTCTTTCATATGCTTAAGTATCAGCTGCATACTTTGGAGGCTGTTAAGGCTAAAATTGCTGGTGTTCCTTCCCTGATGGAGAGTAAGGACATGCATGATTTATTGAATTCTGCCACTCTTGTCACTAAACATTCTCTACATTGTGGTTTTGACACTTTGGAGGCTTCTTGCAGGGCAGCAGCCACTGGGTCTGTCATTGGAAGACATGCTTGGCTCAGGGAACAGCCCCTTCCTGAACCTGTCAAATCTAAATTGCTGGATGTGCCTTTACACAAGGACAATCTTTTTGGTAGCAAAGTAGAAGAGGTGTTGAAAAAGTTGGAGGGTAAGGCCAAATCTATGCAAACTGTAAAGACTTTCTGCAAGTTCAGCCTCCTCTTTTTAGTAGACATTAACCTTCTAAGAATTGGACTTTTCCTGACCCTAATGAACAGAGTCACACTAGGTCTAGGGGTTACAGGTCTTCTAGGCGTCAGACTTCCACCCCTCAAAAGGCTAAACACTGGCAGGCTTCCTCTTCAAAATTGGAGAGTTCTAGGCAAACTTCCCAAAGCAAGCATTCCCAATGACTCTGGCCTTCCCCTGTCTGCCTCTGCAGGCCCAGGGTTTCCTTTCAGGGGGGAAGGTTAGCCATGTTTGCAAATGTCTGGTTCACCATCACAGACAAATGGGTGCTCAAAATAGTATCCCAAGGCTACAAGTTCTCCTATCACACCTTCCCTGTCCACCAAGGATACCCAGATATCCCCCCAAATCAAAGGGCAGAAGCAGAAAAACAAGTTTCTTATTTACTAAACCTGGGAACAATAGAGCTAGTTCCTGCACTACAGATAGGACAGGGTTTCTACTTAAGACTTTTCCTGGTCCCCAAAAAAGGAGGCACCTGGATTTGTCCATTCTAAACACATTTCTGGTTGTTCCCAAATTCAAAATGCTCACTCTTCAGCAGTTGCTGCCAGTGCTGGCCAAGGATTCCTGGCTGGTGACTTTGGATTTCAAAGAAGCTTATCTGCACATCCCAATAAGGGAAAGCTGCAGGCAGTTCCTTCGCTGCAGGCAGTTCCTTCGCTGCAGGCAGATGTCCTTCAAGGATGCATCTGCAGTCATAACAAATGGGTTGTCCTGTCGTCAGGCAGCCCTTCGGTCAGCCGGATTCCAAAGTCTGGGTCTGGCTTCGGCTGATGTCGCACTTCACCCGACGTCATCTCTGCTGGTCTTTGGGTATAAAGGCATCAGCCAACGCCATTTTCCTCAGTCTTTCTTGCCGCGTGGCGCCCAAAGCAGAAGCTGTTCGCAAGTGCCGGTCGGTCAGATCCAGAGATTACTACTACCGAATACTACTTCGAAGACTTCTAAAAAGCTAAGTACCCCGTTGGGGACTCTTTCTTGCCTCAGCCGATGTCAGAAAAAGTAAATAACTGTTTAACTTGTGGGAAACAAATACCTCATAAAGATTTCCACTCTTACTGCCTACCTTGTTTAGGCCCAGACCACGACGTAGCAGCCTGTTTAGCCTGTGCTTCCTTCAACCGACGAACGCTTAGGCGTCGGTCGGAGTTTGCTGAACAGTTTTTCGGCTCAGATTTTGCGTACATTATGCCGTCGGATCCTCCGACTACCCAAATTGTTAAAAAACGCAAAGAAAAAGACCGACACTCGCGGTCCACGGTTTCGGCTGAAACCACGGTTAAGCAAGCCGCGAGTGTCTCGGTTTCGGCCGAAACCGAGAAAACGGGTCAATCTTCAGCCGAATCCATGACTACTACCGAGGCTCCTGCTACCTTAGTTGAATCGGCCTCTGAAGTTTTGCCTACTACTGTGGTTCCTAGTGAATTATCAGACACCATCCCTTTGGATGTCTCTACCCCAGCACGTGGTGCTGCTAGGCCTCCTGCAGCCATGTCTATAAAGGCCTTTGCCAGGGCTAAAGCAGCTAAAACTGTTAAATCAGTGCCTGTTAAGCCCCCCTCACACAGGCCCACTTCTAGTTCACAAATGCTTACTCTGGCAGAGGATTTAATCTCCTTAATTAGGGGATCCCAATCTCACCCAGACAGGGCCTCTCAGCCTCCAGAAAAGAGACCTAGAGCAGAGCCCCCCGAGCCAGTGTCCTCTGATGATTCTTCGGATGACTCAGACATTACAGATCAGCCAGAGGCTCCTTTTTCTACTTATGAAGATTCCGATGCTGAAGAATCCATTCCATCTGCCTCTCCACCAGAGGAATTTTCCTTTGGGGAAACCTTACATGCCATGAGAGAACAATTCCAATGGCAGGGACAAGATTTCTCAGATTCAAGAAAAAGGCTTAGGACCTTTCTGCACTTACCACAACATAGGCCCTTAGCTATACCTCCAGTTCTGCCTGTTGTGGATGATGCATTTAATGATGTTTGCACTGCTCCTGATACTTTACCTCCAGCCCCTGCCAAACCAGATAGATTTTACAGGGTGCCAGACACTCATCACCACCTATAGAAGGCCCCACTTGCAGATCCTGAGACTATATCCCAGGGGCCTAAGGCAGTAGCTTCGACCTCAGCAAAAAAAACCCTCCCTTCTGAAAGGGAATCCAGGTCCTTAGAGAGATGGGGGAAAAAGTTTACACCTCTGCTACTCTCTCAGCTAGAGCTTTAAACTGTCAGTTTCATATGATCCAATACCAAGAGTTTATGCTTGATCAGTTAACTAAGAAGCTGTCCTCTGATGACTCCTTAGATAAGAAATATGTTTTAGAAATGGTGAATAACATTCAGCAGGTTAGTAACCATTCTTTAAAATGTGGCTATGATGCACTGGAGGCTTCATTTAGATCAGCCATGACTGGCACAGTGATAAGAAGGCATGCATGGTTGAAAGAACAGGTCTTGCCGGATCATGTTAAAGCAAAGCTGTTAAATGCTCCTATGGATAAGGCCAGTCTATTTGGTACCCCTGCTCAGCAAGTAATGAAGAAAATGGAAGAGAAGGCAAAATCTGTACAAACAGTTAAGGATTTCTTACAGGTTCAGCCCCCAAGGTTTAGCAGGAACTGGCCTGCCAAAAATTGGTCCTTTCCAGACTCCTCAAAATCTCAAAGAGGCAGGAATAGACGCTCTAGGGGCAGAAATCAATCCAGAGGAGGTGCCTACAGAGGACGCCAGTGGCAAGGCAATAACCAGCGAGGCACAGACACAACCACTGCCACTGCAACAGGACAATCACAGTGACTTGGCTCTGACACCGCCTACCAGGGAGCAAACAGCAGCCCCTTTAGGCGGAAAGTTAGCCTTATTTTCGAAAAATTGGCACTATATCACAAAAGACGTGGATTTTGCAAACCATAGACCAAGGCTACAGGTTCCACTTCCACACCTTACCAGTAAAAAGAGGAATACCAAACCTACCTCCAAATCAAAAAACAGAAGCTCTAAAGCAGATAGCTCAATTAACAAAGATGAGAGCTGTGGAAAGAGTACCAATAACAGAACAGGGCAAAGGATTCTACTCCAGACTCTTCCTAGTACCAAGAAAAGAGAAAAGTTGGAGACCTATTCTCGACCTGTCCGTCTTAAACACATACATCATTGTCCCAAAATTCAAAATGCTGACCCTACAGCAACTTCTTCCCATGCTGGGCAAGGAGTGTTGGCTGGTAACTCTAGATCTCAAGGATGCATACCTGCACGTCCCCATACGACCAAATTGCAGAAGATACCTCAGATTTCTTGCAGGATCAGAGCATTATCAATTCTCAGCATTGCCCTTTGGCTTATCTACTGCGCCCAGAGTATTCACAAAATGCCTGGCATCAGTAATCGCTCATTGCAGGCTACAGGGAATCCAAATTTATCCATACCTGGACAACTGCCTGTTACAAGCGGACAACAAAAGCAAGCTGACAACAGATTTACAAAGAGTCATTTGCTTACTACAAGCCCTGGGATACACAGTCAATTTAAAAAGTCAAGACTGATACCATCCCAGACAAGAACATTCTTGGGTGCGAATTGGACACAGTAAAACAAATGGCATTCCTAACTGCAGAAAAACAAGAACAACTCCCTCTTTACTTCTTTGCATTAACAAAGCAGAACAAACTAACAGCAAGAAAAGTACTGCAGGCCTTGGGCTTCATGCATAATCCTGGTCCCCCATGCCAGACTGCATATGAGAAAGCTACAGTGGTACCTAAAGAATTTATGGTCTCAACACAGGCACAGCTTAGAAACCGAAATCCCACTAATCCCATGCCTGAAACAAGAGTTCCTATGGTGGGCTCAAGCATGCCAGTCAAACCCAGGCTTGCCCTTCCACAACTTTCAAGCAAACCAAACCATCACAACGGACGCCTCAGACCTAGGCTGGGGGGCGCACATGTTGGACAAATGCATACAAGGATTGTGGACTCCAGACCAGCTGCACCTGCACATAAACCAAAAAGAAATGCTGGCAGTAAAACTAGCAATCCAGAAATTCAGACCATTCCTCAAAGAAGGCCATTTAATGATAAGGACAGACAACACCACAGTCATGTGGTACTTCAACAAACAGGGAGGCACTCATTCATACCCCCTATGCAGAATGACTCTGGACCTTTGGAATATGGCTCTGAGCTACAACATCCAGTTACAGGCAATATTTGTGCCGGGAAAAGAAAACACCCTAGCAGACATGTTAAGCAGAACCACCTCGGATGCTCACGAATGGATGCTACACCCGGACACCTTCAAGGCCATCACAAAGAAATGGGGAATGCCACAAATAGACCTATTCGCATCCCCACTCAATCACCAGCTCAAAAAATTCTGCACAAGGACAATACCACCCACTTGCATGGAAGGTGGACTCTCTATCCTTCAGTTGGAAAGGCCTGACAGCATATGCATTCCCACCTCTTCCTTTGATGCACAAGGTATTACTGAAAATCAAAGAGGAACGTCCAAGGATAATTCTGATAGCTCCGAATTGGCCAAGACAACACTGGTATCCATTGCTGAGGAGCATGTCTCAGGGGAGAATGTGGTCAATACCCCTGATGCCTTTGATGTTAACGCAGAACAATTACAACATCATGCACCCAAACCTAAAAACCTTGCAACTGACTGCCTGGAACATCACATAACAGCAACTAACCCAGACTTATCCCAAAGGGTTAAAGACATTATCCTTGAAGCCCGCAGACCTTCAACAAGAAGGAACTATGCAGGAAAATGGAAAAGGTTTGTCATTTGGAGTACTGAAAGAGGAAAAGATGTGTTTAACATAGATATTGCTAACATCCTGGAGTACTTGGCAGAGCTTCTACATACAGGCCTGTCCTATTCCTCCATCAAGATACATGCATCAGCTATTTCCGCAGAATACAGCCTCGATCAACCTGTCTTTTCGCATCCTCTACTCAGGCAGTTCCTCAGAGGGATCAAGAATGTAAAACCTCCTAGGAAACCACCATTACCAGCATGGGACTTGAACTTTGTGCTAGAAAAATTGACACTTCCTCCATTTGAACCAGCAGCAACAGCAGATCTTCAACACCTATCATGGAAAACTGCTTTCCTACTGGCAATTACTTCAGCAAGGAGGGTTTCGGAACTACAGGCCTTAATGGCAGTACAGCCCTTCCTAATCTTCCATCAAGATAGAGTGTCCATGAGAACTAATCCTACATTTATGCCTAAGGTGGTATCCAGAGTGTCTTTAAACCAGGCAATCCACCTACCTACCTTCTTTCCCAATCCACAGAACGGGGGAAAGACTGCTGCATACCTTGGATGTACATAGACAGTTACGCTACTACCTGGACAGAACCAAAAGTAACAGAAAAACTGACCAGCTTTTAGTAGCCTATGCAACAGGAAGGGAAGGAAAAGCAATTTCCAAACAGACAATCTCCAAATGGATAGGAAATTGCATAAGATTCTGTTACTCCTACCATGGAAAACCAATTCCACAGAACATAAGACCTCATTCTACAAGGGCTACAGCCACTACCACAGCTTTCTTACGAGGAGTGGCAACCAAGGACATTATTGAGGCGGCTACTTGGACCCTCCGTGCATACATTTGCCAAGCATTACAATTTACCTCTATACTCTAGATCCCGAGCAGGGTTTGCCACTGCTGTATTGCAAGGGATCCTAACTACACCATAATTCTTCTTCCTCCTCCCCTAGTTTGGCTATGGTATTCTACCCATTTGTTATGACTGCAGATGCATCCTTGAAGGACATAGTACAGTTTTGTACCTACCATAAATGTAGATGTCCGAACAGGATAGCATCTGCAGTCAGGATTACCCACCCTCCTTCCCCTCTGTGGTACTCCTAGGGTATGTACCCTCCTAATAGCTAGCTGGGGGGGAGTCTCTTATGGTGTATTTGTTTGTATATATGTACATACATGCTTACTTTTTGTGTTTGCCTTCTACTATTTTGGAAACATTGGCATTTATCCAAAATTTAGCTTTCCAAGAGGGCAACTGGCATCTGGGGCAAGAAACACTGAGGAAAATGGTGTCGGCTGATGCCTTTATACCCGAAGACCAGCCGAGATGACGTCGGGTGAAGTGCGACATCAGCCGAAGCCGGACCCAGACTTTGGAATCCGGCCGACCGAAGGGCTGCCTGACGACAGGACAACCCATTTGTTATGACTGCAGATGCTATCCTGTTCGGACATCTACATTTATGGTAGGTACAAAACTGTACTTTCCTTCGCTGCAGGCAGTTCCTTCGCTGCAGGGTGAGGAACAGGCACTTCCAGTTCTCTGCACTGCCCTTTGGCTTATCTGCTGCTGCTGCCAGAGTTTTTACCAAGTGCCTGGCTCCAGTCATTGCTTTTTGCAGGCAAAGAAACATTCAGATTTACCCTTACTTGGATGATTGTCTTATTCAGGCAAACTCTCCAGAACAACTTCTAAAGGATTTGGACTTTGTAAAGAACCTCCTCACCTCTTTGGGCTACACCATCAATGAAAAGAAGTCAAAATTGTTACCCACTAGGGAGATTGCATTCCTGGGAGCACGCCTGAACACAGCTGCCCAGATGGTATTCCTCCCTCAAGAGAAACAAATAGATCTTTCTAATTACTTCAGAAATTTGGCAAGCATGACCCAGCTCTCTGCAAGGCAATTCCTGCAAGCCCTGGGATTCATGGCTTCATGTATTCTGATGATTCCGTATGCCAGACTGCATATGAGGAAAATACAATGGTACCTCAAAAACCTTTGGTGTCAACACACTCAGGATTTAGACTTGATATTTCCTCTGATTCCCTGCCTGCAGACGGAGTTCCTTTGGTGGGCGATGGCCTGTGCACTGAACAAAGGCCTGCCTTTCTGTCCACCTCCTACAAGTCAGACTCTCACCACAGATGCCACGGACTACGCTTGGGGAGCACATCTAGAGGGCAGATGCATTCAGGGGACTTGGAACTCTCAACAGGTTCATTTGCACATAAATCTGAAGGAATTGATGGCAGTCCAGCAGGCCTTAATGGCTTTCAAACATCTTCTCTCTCCTGGTACTCTTCTGGTCAGGACAGACAACACCACAATCGTGTGGTACATCAACAAGCAGGGAGGGATGCACTCGTACCCCCTGTGCAGACAAAGCATGATACTATGGTCCATAGCAGCTTCCATGGGCATTCATCTGATAGCTCAGTTTCTTCCAGGAAGGCTCAGTACCTTGGCAGACTGGTTGAGCAGGTAGGTCCTGGATCCTCATACGTGGCAACTAAACAAGACCATCCTCTATTGCATCATTCAGCGTTGAGGCACTCCCCAGGTGGATCTCTTCTCATCTCCAACCAACCACCTTCTTCCAAACTTTTGCACCAGCGATCATCACAACAAAGCTTGGAAAGTGGATGCTCTGTCCTTCCCCTGGACACCGCTCTCGATCTATGCATTCCCTCCTCTGCCTCTTCTTCCCAGAGTGCTGTTAAAGATAAGGGACGAAAAACCAAGAGCCATCATCATGGCTCCAGACTGGCCCAGACAACATTGGTATCCACTACTTCGCAGTCTCTCCACTCTCTGCCTTGGCATCTTCCCCTGATACCAGATCTCTTGGTTCAGGAGGGGGGGAAGAATTCTGCATCCTCATCTTCAGACTCTGCATTTGGCAGCTTGGCTCATAATTTAAACCTTTCCCAACAAGTGGTTGAGGTCCTTCGTGAGGCCAGGAGGCCTAGCACTAGGAAATCTTACGCAGATAAGTGGAAAAGATTCTCGATTTGGATGCACACTAGAGGGGAAGACCCTTCTCAACCTTCTCTTCCTCTCATTCTTGACTATCTGGCAGGCTTGCTTAATGGTGGACTTTTCTTTTCTTCTATCAAAATCCATGCATCAGCTATTTCTGCTCATTGTTCCTTTGAGCATCCCATTTTATCTCATCCGTTGATGAAACAGTTCCTCAGGGGAGCTAGCAAGTTAAAGCCTCCCAGAAGGGCACCTACTCCTGCTTGGGATCTCAAGTTTGTACTTGAGAAGCTTAGTCTGACTCCTTTTGAACCACCTGCCTCAGCAGACCTGAAGTTTCTTTCCTGGAAAACTGTCTTTTTTAGCTATTACTTCAGCTAGAAGAGTTTCTGAGCTGCAGGCCTTAATGGCAGTAGAGCCTTTTATCATCTTCCATGTGGTTCGGGTTTCTCTTCGAACTAATCCCTCCTTTATGCCTAAGGTGGTTTCTAGCCTGTCTCTTAACTAGTCTATCCACCTGCCTACCTTCTTTCCTAATCCTCAGAATAAAGGGGAAAGGTTACTGCATTCCCTGGATGTGCATAGACAGCTTAGATTTTACCTGGACAGGACTGAATCTTTTCGAAAGTTGGTCAGTTGTTGGTCAGTTTTGCTCCTGGAGCTCCAGGCAAAGCTATTTCAAAACAGACCATTTCTAAGTGGATTTCTCATTGTATTCACTTTTGTTACTTACAGCATGACAAGGTTCCTCCTCATAGTGTTAGGACCCATTCTACTAGGACAGCCTCTACCTTAGCAGCTTTCTTAAGAGGTGTACCTACTAGGGACATACTGGAAGCAGCTACCTGGACTTCTGTCCACACTTTCACTAAACATTACAGTTTACCCATGTTTTCTACGTCCAGGGCTGGTTTGGCCACTGCAGTGTTGCAAGGCATCTTTACCGACCCTTAAACAGTGAGTGTTCCTCCACCCTTTTGTTTTTTTCCTGGGCTTTGGGAATCAATCCATTTTGTAAGGAATGCAACAGTGAAACATGATGAACATAGTACAGTTGTGTACACTTACCATAAATATAGATGTTCGAGTGTATTCACTGTTGCAGTCCTGGATACCACCCCTTCCATCCCCCCTTTTTTTCCTAGGGCACAGACTGGATTTTCTTTTCCTGGTCTAACTTTTTTGGGGGGCTCCTGACAGTTAAAGCAAGAAAAACTGAGGAAATTGTGTTGGCTGCCTTCTTTTGTACCTGATGTCCTGATGTCAGGCCTAAGCCGAAGTCCTATACCAAGGACTTTGGTATTCTGGCCGACTGTGGGCTACCGGGAGCCGGATAACCCATTTTGTAAGGGATGCAACAGTGAATGCACTTGAACATCTACATTTATGGTAAGTGTACACAACTGTACTTTCTGAGGATTGTTTGTCCGGATGTCACCTTTATGCCCTACGCTGTGCACGGGGAGCATATGTGTGATGGCCTCTCTTTACCCCGGGCCAGTAATAAAGGAAGGAGTCTCAATCCTCACCACTGACCCCAGTGAGAGACTGTCACTAAAAACAGGAATGGATTTACACAGTATGTTCAAATGCAACTCTCTGCATCAAGCACAGTTTCCCCTAAGAGCACATAGGGAACACTCTGCAGACCTGGGACTGGACTCTGTCTGTCTCTCCAGATCCCAAATAAGACTCACTTTGGAGCAATGTGCCCCGGTTCCAAGTAGCTGACACTCCCACACTGGGGTGTTTGATTTTCATACATTCACACTGCTGGGAATGGCTGGAACAGATTTACTAGTACCCCTTCTGCCCAGACTATAAGGTAACCACGCTGCCACCAGTCAATAATGAGTAAAATCAACATTAATATAAATGGTGGAGTGTAACCAATATAAATAGTGGAGTGTAACCAAAGCAGCAAGGCTTTTTGGAGTGGCCACAGCAGCACTAAAAATAAGCACAAGTACTCTCAAGTTGTTCAAAGTATTCTCTAAATGACCAGCCCCAATGGAAGATATAAAAAAATTAATAATAAAATAGAAAACATGAGAATGCTAAATATCTAAATACAATAAAGACCAGAGTTTCATCACAGGAGAAATAAAAATAGCACAGTTGGACAGATTCAAACAGCTGCCGAAAAACAGTATTTTACTAATCTCTCTGTATTTCCTGACTAAAGAATAACTGTTCCCTAACTAACTTAATACAGCAAGGCAAGATTAGATGCTGAGATGCTTACTTCCACAAGGCAAGGTGATGAGCTTCTAAACCAGTAGTGTCCAACCCATGGCTTGCGGGCCGCATGCGGCCCTCACAGCTCTTCCATGCGGCCCACAACCCTTAAGTTCAAATTTTACTTTTTTCCGTTTTTTTTTTCATGCCCGTGTCCTTTAGCTGGTGTGCACATGCGCCAAAAGCACCCTTCTGTTAGTTTTTCGCGCCGATATAGGAATTTCTGTATTCGCGGCAAAGAAGAGCTGACGGACGAGGATTTGATGATCGCGCCAAAGAAGAGTTGACAAAGAGGGATTTCTCATTTAAAATGTGTACAGTACAGCATCTCCTGACTGAATTAACAGGTAAGCTAGTATAGATAGAGATTGTGCTGGAGAAAGGAAAAGAGTCATGTAGTATAATTGTCAGCATGCTACTCAATAAGAAATCTTGTCATCAGGGCCAGTGTTAGCATTTCAGGGGGCCCCCAGCAAATGTCAAGTTGGGGGCCCCCTGGGCACTTTCAGTATAAGTATCATTCTGTCAGTGCCACCCCTCCTAAGAAACCTTTTAGTTTGTGCTGCAAACTTTTAGGAGTAGTACCTACAGAACAGACAGACCTGTAGCTACAAGCTCTTACATATGAACTGCGGTGAGGGTTATCACCCATCCCTCCTATCAGTGCACTGTATTATTGTAGCATTATTTTAACACTGATTTTTACATACTGCAGTATTCTACCATTATTTTAACACTGATCTGTATGTACAGCATTATTGTAGCATTATTTTATTAAAAGTCCTTAATACACCATTTTTAGGACTGACCCAGCTTACAAGTTGGTTAAGTGAACTGTAAAGAAAAGCTTAATGCTTGCTGCAACACAGGTGTAAATAACAATGCAATTTCAACAAAATGCCATTTCTAAGTTAGATAATATTGCACCCCCCATACTCATGCCTTTTATTTTGCCAAAAACAAATGATCCATCTATAGGTAAGGTAACTATCAAACCTATGTCCCTTAACATTAGAGAAAATCATTATATTTTGTCCTGTATGTTTCCAGTGATTTGGGGAGAAGACCTATAGTACCTGCTTTCATCTCAAATTTGACTGTATGGGTGGGGGGGGGGGGGGGGTCTCAATTAAATAAATGTTATAGTAAAAAAAAAAAAAAAAAATAAGAGACAATTGTGCATTGAGAAACAAATCCTCCTGCCTGCTTTTTGCTTACTTTTATACAACACAAGCAATGCAAAATTAAACAAAAACATGTATAGTAAGGCTAATGATATTTCTAAATGCTAAAAGACCAAATGGCATCTTTCTCGGAGCATTTCTGTGATATACCATAATGACACCAAGGTCATTATTATGAACACCACCCCTCAATTATCCTTAATGACATTTCATGTATTACTCCTTTTCATGGACATGAATGTAAGATGTTCATCGTGTTTCACTGCTGCAGTCATTACACTTGGGTTATCCTGCCATCAGGCGGTCCCACAGTCTGCCAGAGTTCCAAAGTCTTGGTCCGGCGTCTGTTGCTGTCGCTTCTTCCCTGATGTCAGTGCGCCAGGGGTATACAAGATGCAGCCGAGGCCATTTTCTCCAGTCTTTCTTGCCGCGCGGTGCCTGAAGCAAAAGCAGTTCGCAAGTGCTGGTCGGCCGACTCCTGAGATTTTCGAATTCGAATTTCAGAACCAAAGTCTTCAGTAAAGCTAAGTACCCCGTTGGGGAAACTTTTTCTTGCCTCAGACCGCTGTCAGTAAAAGTTAATAATTGCATTTCTTGTGGGAAGCAAATACCTCATAAAGATTTTCATTCCTACTGTATTCCATGCCTAGGCCCAGACCACGACGTCACTAGTTGTCGGTTTTGTGCTAGATTTAATAAACGCACTATTAAGCGTCGGTTTGATTTTGCTCGCCATTGTTTTGGTCAAAGGTTCAATTATACCATGCCGTCGGAACAACCGACCGGAATACACAAAAAACACAAAGACAAAGATAAGGACAGGCATCCGAGGTCCGAAACTGACTATGAAGCCTCTTCTATGCCAGTCGCCGGTTCTCAGTAAGGCGTTTTTGCAGCCCCGGGCACCCGCTACCTCAGAGCCACAGGCCGCCTCCGACTCCCACGTGGAGATTACTAGGCCTCTGGAAACTCGAGGTATTGGGCCTACGGAAATTAACCCCTCCGATGGGTCCGGAGCCGCTGAGCAGGCATTGGCTTCTGAGGGTGTTTTCAGACCTTCACAGCTTACCATGAAAACAACAACCAAGTCTAAAACTCCATTAAAGACAAAGAAACAAGTACAGCATTCACTTGGACAGGCCTCAATGCCTAAAAAACAGATGCTCAAAATGGCTGAAGACTTAATTACTCTGATCAGGGGTTCCCATCCCCCTCCTGATAAAAGGCCTAGGCAGGATACAGACTATGATTCCTCTGACCAGGTTTCCATTTCTTCTGATTCCTCTTCAGACCAGGGATACTCTTTACCCCCCTATGAGGACTCTGATGCTGAAGAATCAATCCCTTCAGCCTCTCCTCCTGAGGATTACTCTTTTGGGGAAACTTTACATACCATGAGGGAGCATTTCCATTGGGAGAGCCAGGATTATTCAGAATCCAAGAAAAGGCTCAGAGATTTTCTTTTATTGCCTCAGCACAGGCCCCTTGCTATTCTGCCTGTGCTAGATATTATGGAGGATGTGTTCTCTGAGTCCAGTTTAACCCCTGACTCTTTGCCCCCAGCACCAGTCAAGCCAGATAAGTACTACAGAGTCCCTGACTCTCACAAATTTCGTTATAAAAACCCTGCTGCTGACCCAGAAACTATTTCCCAGGGTCCTAAAGGGGTAAAGGCTTCCACTGCTAAATATCCAGTTCCCTCTGACAGGGATTCTAGAGCATTAGATAGATGGGGGAAGAAAGTTTACACTTCTGCAGCTTTAGCAGTAAGGGCTTTAAATTGCCAGTTCCACATGCTTAAATACCAACAATATTTAATGTCTCTGTTAAAACAGAAAATGCTTACAAGCTCAGAAAGTCCTCACTGTAAGGAAATGCAGGATTTATTTCATGCAGTTGAACAAGTGGGAAAACATACTCTGCAATATGGTTTTGATTCATTAGAGGCTTCTTGTAGAGCCGCAGTTACAGGATCTGTGATTCGAAGGCATGCCTGGTTAAAAGAACAAAGTGTACCTGATCATGTTAAGGCAAAATTATTGGATGCTCCTTTACAGCATGATATCTTGTTTGGTGTTAAGGCAGAAGAGGTATTAAAGAAAATGGAGGATAAGGCAAAATCTATGCAAACAGTGAAGGATTTCTTACAGGTACAGCCACCTCGATTTAGCAGAAATTGGCCGTCTAAAAATTGGTCCTTTCCAGTGTCAGACAGACCACAAAGAGGCAGATACAGACGCCCAAGAGGCAGATCTCAGCCCCAAGGCTCTTACAGACCGCAAAAGTGGGGTGCTTCTACCCCAAAACGAGGAGAAGACAAGTCACAACCTTACAGGAAACAGTCCCAATGACTTCCCACTTCAAATGCCAAGCACTTACCTTTTGGCAGCTCCCTTAGGGGGAAAACTAGCACTTTTTTCACAAAATTGGCATATAATCACCCAAGACAAATGGGTTCTGAATATTGTGTCTCAAGGTTACAGGTTCCACTTTCACACTCTACCAAGGCCAAAAGGAATGCCAGACCTGCCACAAAATCAATGGGCAGAGGCACAAAAACAAATTACAGCCCTCATGGACATGAGAGCTATTCAAAAAGTGCCACAACAGGAACAAGGACAAGGATTTTACTCAAGATTTTTCTTGGTCCCCAAAAGGACAAAGCCCGGAGACCCATACTGGACCTATCTACTATAAATACTTACCTGGATGTTCTGAAATTCAAAATGTTGACACTACAGCAACTTCTTCCCATGTTGGGCAAGAAGGCTTGGCTTGTTACTCTGGACCTCAGAGGCATACCTGCATGTCCCAATCAGACAAAATTGCAGAAGATACCTCAGATTCATAGCTGGCACAATGCATTACCAATTCTCTGCACTGCCCTTTGGCTTATCTACTGCGCCCAGGGTCTTCACAAAATGCCTGGCACCAGTAATTGCATTTTTCAGACAAAAAAAAATTCAAATATATCCCTACTTGGACGACTGTCCTTGCTCTCTGCTTGAATAAGACATTCTTCTAAAGCATCTGGCGTTTATAAAAAGATTGCTAATTTGCCTAGGGTACACAGTAAACGAAAAGAAGTCAAAACTAGTGCCCTCACAAGAGATAATATTCCTGGGTGCCAGCTTAAATACAACGCCCCAGATGGCTTATCTCATGCCAGACAAGCAAAGACAACTGACTCAGTACTTTCAAGTGAGGGCAACAAAAACCCAACTCCCAACTCCCTGCAAGAAAAATTCTGCAGGCCTTGGGGTTCATGGCGTCCTGCATACTACTAATACCATATGCCAGACTGCATATGAGGAAATTGCAATGGTACCTAAAAAGTGTTTGGACTCAACACTGTCACAGTTTGGAAACAGTAATACCACTTATTCCCTGCCTACAACAGGAGTTTCGATGGTGGACACAGGCATGTCACCACAACAAGGGACAGCCTTTCACTTTACCCACAGCCAGGCAGACACTAACAACAGATGCTTCGGACTACGCCTGGGGAGCACACATGGCAGGAAAATGTATTCAGGGCAAGTGGGCCGCAGACCAAATGCATCTTCACATCAATCGAAAAGAGATGCTAGCTGTACAAAATGCCCTAACAGCTTTCAAGGACCTTCTGCATCCAGGACAACTATTACTAAAGACAGACAACACCACAGTTATGTGGTACATAAACAAGCAAGGGGGCACTCATTCCTACCCCCTCTGCAGACAAGCCATGACTTTGTGGAACACAGCACTGACCCTACCAAGTTCATCTGCAAGCACAATTCCTGCCAGGAAAGAAAAATACTCTGGCAGACGACTTAAGCAGAAACATCATGGATCCTCACGAGTGGAAATTAAATCCACAAGTATTCAGCATGATAACACAAAAATGGCGGTGCCCAGATATAGATCTTTTTGCCTCCCCTCTGAACTGCCAACTACAGAAATTCTGCACAAGGACTTACCACACACAAGCATGGAAAATTGATGCTCTCTCGTTCAGCTGGAAAACCCTAAAAGTTTATGCCTTCCCACCACTGCCTCTCCTTTCAAAGGTACTCTTAAAAGCCAGACAGGAAAGGCCAAAAATTATCCTGATTGCTCCAGACTGGCCACGCCAGCACGGGTACCCAATCTTAAAGAACTTGGCACAAGGCCCATGTATTTTACCTCAAATTCCTCATCTTCTGACTCAGCAAAACAATCAGATCCTGCGCAGCCAGTTCAAAACCTTAAACCTGGCTGCATGGCAGATTACTTAATCAGACAGCCAACACCTCTCTCTAAAGCTGTTATGGATGTCATTTTGGAGGCCAGGAGGCCCAGCACCAGGAAATCCTATTCAGAAAAGTGGAAGAGATTCTGCGCCTGGAACCAGGCTCAAGGCTTTGACCCTCTTGTTCCAAATATTCCTCAGATATTACAATACTTAACTGAGATGCTGAACAAAGGCCTATCCTTTTCATCCATTAAGATCCACGCCTCTGCCATCTCAGCTCATTACAAAACGGATCCTCTTATTTTCTCTCATCCATTATTAAAACAGTGCCTCAGAGGGGCTAAAAACATAAGACCGCCCCGGAGAGCACCAACACCAACTTGGGACCTCAACTTTGTCTTGGAAAAACTAACTTTACCTCCTTTTGCGCCAGCCAATTCAGCAGAATTAAAATATGTGTCATGGAAAACTGCTCTGCTTCTGGCAATAACCTCAACACGAAGAGTCTTGGAGTTACAGGCACTAATGGCAGTGGAACCTTTCATTATTTTTCATCAGGACAGGGTCTCCTTAAGAACAAACCCTACATTTATGCCAAAGGTGGTTTCCAGTGTGGCTGTTAATCAAACTATTCACTTGCCAACATTTTATCCAAATCCCCAGAATAAAGGGAGAGACTTCTGCACTCATTGGACATACACAGGCAGTTACGCTTCTACTTGGACAAAACAAAAGCTTTCAGGAAAACTGAGCAATTGTTTGTAGCATATGCCAGGATCACAGGGAAAGGCTATTTCAAAGCAAACCATTTCAAAGTGGATAGGACACTGTATCCGTTTCTGCTACACACAACATGGAAAAACTGTACCTAGCAATATTAGGTCACATTCCACCAGGCCAACAGCCACTTCAACTGCCTACCTTAGAGGAGTACCTACCAAGGACATTTTGGAAGCTGCAACTTGGAGTTCAGTGCACACCTTTACCAAGCATTACCACTTGCCTCTTTACTCTAAATCCAGAGCTGGCTTTGCCACTGCAGTTCTGCAGGGCATCATAGCCACCCCGAATACCTTCTAGATCCAGCCCCCCTACCTCAGCTTTGGGATTCTACCCAAGTGTAATGACTGCAGCAGTGAAACACGATGAATGTAGTACAGTTTTTTACCTACCATAAATGTAGATGTTCGAGTGTATTCACTGCTGCAGTCCAGGTTACCCTCCCTCCATCCCCTCTTCTTAGCTGGGACTTGTCTATACCTTTCTACCCTATACAACCTGTGTGGTGTATTTGCTTGTAACTGAAGGTATTGTTTATATTTTTTATGTATATTTTATTAGTAATGTGTATTGCCTACCTATTTTGGGGGCACCTGACATCTGGGGCAAGAAAAACTGAAGAAAATGGCGTCGGCTGCATCTTGTATACCCCTGGTGCACTGACGTCAGGGAAGAAGCGTCAGCAACCGACGCCGGACCAAGACTTTGGAACTCTGGCCGACTGCGGGACCGCCTGAGGGCAGGATAACTCAAGTGTAATGACTGCAGCAGTGAATACACTTTGAACATCTACATTTATGGTAGGTACAAAACTGTACTTTCCGAAAGGTACTGTTCACAGCATTTTAAGTATAGGTGGAAGTGTATGGTAGAGCAATACAAGCTATCTGATAACAAGAAAATCCCAGGACAAAAAAGCACAATTAAAGGAATTCAGTTGATGTTAATGTTTGTTAGCAAATTCATTTTATTGTTTCTTGTGCTTGCCTGTTAGAATCAACCATCCATATGAAGACTTTATTGTGTAGGGTTTGATTTTAATCCCAGATTACTAGAGACTTTCCATATTAGTTCATAGATGTATCTAGAGAAACTTGAATATGTACATCTTAAGCATTAATTTTTAACTGTGTAGCACACAGCAAACACTCTTAAGAAGTTTTCATTTAACTATACATTCTTAATAAACAAAAATCAGCATGTTAAGCCCTTTCTTCTCAGTTTAATACACAAGTTATAAATGAAATTGTCTTACACAAATAAACTGCTGCTCTAAACCAGCTCACTAGCACAGTGAGAATGTATTGCCTGATAACAGTGACATGAGCATGATGGATTGGTGATTTCTAGAGAAATGGTCATGGTAAAGCAAATTATGCAGTCAATCAGATCTTTATCTTGGAGGATAAAGAATTTGGCAGCCCTCTTGGAGAATGAGCATTCCTCACCACCACCCACTAAGCCTTTTACTAAAACCCAATTGTATGTTTTCTTATTTATCTAGTTAGTCAGTCAGTTTATAAATTTGTTCAGGGAAACTCACTAGACACAAGCCTCTTTTCAAGACTGTCCTGGAAGCCCTGACAGGTAAGTGACCTGCTTACAGTCACTCAACAAGCAAATGTTCAGACTGAATTGGGCATATTTGAATACTATGTTTTGAAAATTATATATATATATATTTTCTCATCATGAGGAAACAAGAAAGGCAGACATCTGATGCTTTTGAACAGAAACACGTATTTTTGTTTGTTTAATGGTAACCTCAGAAATTATTAAATTAAGCAGCAGAACAGATGATGATGGTACAGAGACCCCCCCCCCCCCCCAAAAAAAAAAATGTATCCATGGAGCCTCTCTTTAGGACAAACAAACATGAAAAGTAGCACACAGTCAGCAGGCCAAATACACATGAAGTCATGTCACAAAATCATGTATGGAAGTAAGCATGCTTATAACTGATCTAATATACCAGGGCACAAAACATATTTATAGAGCAAAGTGCTGACCCAACTGATTCTGCTCCAAGAAAACTCATGGTCCCAAAGTAAGAGTGAAGGTATGCAGTGGCTCACGGGGCCAGCAAGGATGTCCAAAAAGCTCAGTTCAGAAAAGCAACAGCTTTATAATGCAGTCATCAGATCCTTAACACAACAAATACAAAACAGTGACCTATGTGGTTATAACCTCTTCATACACATGGACTGAAACTTCACAGCCTTTCATTTGTTAGCACTTATTGAAACTATAATGAATTAAAACTATACATCAATGCCATCCCTAGCCAATGCTTTGTATTTGCAGGACCTGTCAGAAGGGAACCTTGTAAAAATAGGTTGCTCTTTGCCTGCTGTATCATAAGATAAACCAAGGCACAGCTCTGGCTTCCTGAAAACATAAGGCTTGTTTGCCTATTACAACTTCCTAATGATGCCCTAATGTTTGCTCTGTGGAAATTCTAATGCAAGGGAAGTAAAAAATAGTATTTGAGGAAATCAATAATGCCCTTATTGTTAAGCATGCAACTCATTTTCTATAAAAAAAAAATGCCCAGCCCTAAAGAAAAATTGACCCTTTTAAGATTTTTGACAATAAAACAAATATTGGAAGTCACTAAATTAGAACACACTCTGATACCACTCAGGTAACATACACGACAGTAATCAGGGGATACAAGGTCTAATACTGCAGTAGGACCTAAAGTATAAAAGAGCCCCACTGATTCTAGTGGCACCTGTAAGATTGTTTATGCAAACTCACCTGTAACTTTCTATTTGAAAACAACATAAGCATTTATAGTTGAATATGATAGGAGTAACTTCAGAAGGCACCAATCACAGATTTATGAAAAAGTGTAGATTCAGGAAAAAACAATAAACAGGCAAGCAGACAAACATTTTTTTTCACAATAGCAAACTTAGCAGGAACACCCCACCCCCAACCTTGACTGTAATACTGATAACGAGAGGCAGCATGAGCTATACTACTGCTATGTAGCAGAAATGGAATCAAAACTATATTGAATAAAAACTCGTGTATTGACAGACTTTATTTGAAGTATATATGGCCTTTCGGCATTTTGGGAAGGGGTGACTTCTGTCTTTGGCACAGCCCTGCCGTGAATGATGTCATTCTTTGACACATTTTAGTGTCAAACATTTCAGCAATAAGAAAGTGAAACCGTATTAAAGCAACACTATAGCTATACATTCAAGTAGAGTGGCAATGATGACACACAGATTAAATAAAAGTGTGCATGTGCAGTAGCGGTTTCCTGTAAAAACCTGTATGTATATAACATATCCCACGTCCCTGATATTACCTTATGTTGTTTCCACATTGCACCCAGGGCTTTCACTTCATGTTTGCTGTGTTTCCCATCCTGGAGACACAGATAACACACAGGCGTTTTATAGTCAACACAGTACATGCTGTAATTCTCCAGTTCATGCTCTGCACAGATGGAAATCTTACGAGCAGCCGACTGTTTGCTGCTCGGTGCCTGACTCGGCGGCAGTAGGCGATGTTTGGCCAAAGGGCCTCTGAATGGATGACACTTTTTTTGACATGGAGAGCAATTACATCACATTGCACTGTTCACACATGACGGTGGCCTTCGCCGGATTGCGGTCACAAAGCTGGCACTTTGCTGACGCTGCCCAGGCCTGTTGGTAGCGGTACATGATGGCTTCTAAGAGCCGGTTGCAAGGAAATCCGCAGAGACCCCTCTCCTCCAGAGTTACGCTATGGTGGCACTATGGACAGGTGATGGAGACATTGTGGTGGTTAGGAGCTGGAGGCAAAACCCAAACTCCATTGGGCGAAGGCTGGGAGTGTAGGAAGTGATTTGCAAGGAACAATCAGGTCCTTGCTTCATCACGTCCTACTTAAAAAAAAAATGGCTTAGTTCGCAGGCTGCTGCAGCCAATCAGATCCCTTGTTTCAGCGAGCGGACCTGATTGAGTGCAGCTTGCCAGCGAATCAAAAAAAAAAAAAAACCGGAAACGCAGTTTGAATTTTCACAATGACGGAGCAGCTAGACGTCCACGAGGAGCTGAGCCGAAGCAAAGTAACGCCGGTCTGACCATCGGAGTAACCCACGGATGCTGAATGGGGGCCCTCATTTGCAGGTAAGTAATCTGGTTTTGCGGGTGCCTAACGCCGGCTATGCTTGTCATTGAGCTTTCCCTTAGATTAGAATTTAGATTAGAAAGTACAGCTAGTAGCAAAATTAAGGTAAAATTAAAAGCGTACCACATGAGGACATATGAAAAGAGATGTAGTTTCAAAGTAATATGCTGGGTTTACTTTTTCACTGGAAAATAAAATTGCAGTCATATAGCTAGCATTTTCTCTGCTCAGTGACCTGTAAGAAATAATAACCTCCTTTGTTGCTGACTTTAAAGCAGGGAAATAGAGAGACAAAAAAGTAGATAGAATCCCAGAAATGGTGTTTCATTATCAGGCAAACCATGGTGCAATGTTAGAGGCAAGTGTGGCAGTTAGTTCAACAGATTACGGCTAAGATCTAGTAATGAGCTGCTTTTTGTAGTTATGTGTACAGAGGCTTGATTTTTTTCCACTTCTGCTTATCTACACAGGATAATTTTGAAAAAGCCACTTCTCAGACAGTGTATCTGGGTTGATCCTGAAATGGACATCTTTGTCCAGTTAAGAAATTAATTAAACAAAATATCCCAACTCTAAACTTCACAAGAGAGTCAGAGAAGCTAAATAAGAAAGAGGGCCTCAAAAAGATTAACAACATTTTAGCCCCATTTTAAATGTGACTAAGATAGATCAACTACCTGGCATTTTAGCACTGAGAGTTAAAGATGCAAGTTACAAATAAGCTTTATCCAATAGTCTTGGGTTTGAATCTTTGTATTTACCTATGAGAACCATGTAACCTAGTAAGTTAGTGAATAGTCAGTGCTCCTAAAAATATGCACTCATATCTGATGAGACTAACAGCTTAACAAGTGGCGAAGGCAAATACCAGCAAAGTCTGAATAGCACAAGGATAATGAATGGGTAGCACATTAGACAACTGCTCTAAAGTATTAACTTTTGAGCAAACTAATCTCTTGGTTCAGCCATGTTGGTATGTTTGAGTCTTTATTCCTGACATTTGTGGTCTCTTCTGTTGACTGAATATACTATTCTGCATTTGTGGTCTCTTCTGTTGACCGAATATACTATTCTACATACTCTCATCCTGCGAACATCTGTCACTGTCTTAGTAATGTGAATGATTTCAGTGTGCTACTGTATGTCTATTCAGCACTACCAGCTTAGGAATTACATTACTGTGTATCATAATGACCTTTATTATTGCTGAATTTACTATTACATGCCTGAATTTATAGCTGCCTTATGGTGCGTATACTGCCACTTTATTGTTTCTTGTGAAGGAATTTCTTGTAACACAGATTAATGACTACTCTTATGACATAATACATATATGGTTGTTTTTAATGTGAGTTGCCTGGATTTATCATCAAATTATTGTTGACACATTACTTCATTATCTGGACATCAAATCTTAAATTTTGCTTATGGTGAGCCAAACATGACCACCAAGTCAACAATGTAGTAAATAAAGTGAATACTTTTTACAGTGGCTACGGCAGGCTGTATGGTATAAAAGGCAAAGATGATGAAGAACATGGAGAGCTAGATGAGAACTGTAAATAACTATTGACTGCTGCAGCTTTGTTTTATTCTGGATGGATCACAGGCACAAGGGTAGGATGTATGCTTGTGATGTTGATGCTCTAGGTCTGAGTCAGGTGTCTGATAGTCAGACAGGGTGAGGGCTAAGGAAAGAGCAATGAGGTTTTTAAATTCTTATATCCTGTAGGGGTGTCTGTGTCCTGTGGTGCAAATTTAATGCGTCTCAAATGGAGACTATCAGTAGTGCCAGTTCCTTAGAGAGCAAGGCTGCATGAGGGGGTTATGCCATTTACATAAATCAAAGTTGCCACCATGCTGCACCTATTGTAAACCAAACTTTACAGCACTAAGCAGGCTAAGTTGGGGCATAAAATGCTTAAATCTCTGTACTCATGAAATCCACAATATCTTCCATAAAGCTAAAGGAAAGGCAATGTGATAGCAGTCAAATGTCTTGTTAAGTTATTGAGTTTAAAAAGTTCCATTTTCCTGTCTTAAGGTTTGACTAGATTTCTAACTCATGATCTGTGACAAGATTTAGCTGTGTTACAATCTAGTTCATATCAACTGCTAAGTATTGGTCTGATGGTACAACTCGTAGCTCATATAATTTAACATTTTTTATGTCCCGGCAATCTTACTGGATATCGCAACAATCAGAGTGATTTCTGTTGCAGAGAATGAGGGTATAATAATTTCATTGTTAACTACAATTTATAAATAAATGTTATGCTGTCAAACTGATCTGTGCCCTGCATTTGAAATGAAAGTGGGCCTTTTATTGTAGTTTGACCTTTTTTGTGCCAATTCAGCACCTGCCTATTGCAATGAACAAAGAAGATGTGATGTTTTGGGAAATCATGAATGATGCTTTTCACCCTTTGCGTCCGTAACATTTTTCATTAACTTCCTCATCTTTAGAAAAGGGCTTTATATTAACTTCACAGCTTGCTCTGTAACTCTGGCAAAGTATCTCAATTAACTCCATGTCTTTCTAAGCTCAGTATGAAAAAAATCAAATTAGTCGCCTATTCTTTAGGCCTGAGGTTGCTTTGTTAATTTCACTACTCACCCAGGAAACTATTGCCCCATTAGCTTGACAAGTCTGATCTGTAAAGCCATGGAGCGTATTTTTATGGATCATATAAACAAGGACATAGGCAATCTCCAAGCACTTGACCCCACCCATTTCAGATTCATGAGGGGGCGGATCTTGCCTGTTGAACCTGGTTGACTTCTTTGAGGTTGTCATCAAGGCCCTGGATGAGGGAAATTCAGTACATACAGCTTTACCTTGACTTGGCCAAGGTCTTTGACACAATGCCCCACTCAGGCATCATCAAAAAGCTAACTCAACTTGGCGTAAATCCCTGTCTCGTCAGATGAGTGGCCAATTGGCTCACCAATAGGACCCACATGGTCAAAATATGCACCACCACCTCTGACAGCAGACCTGCCACTAGTGGTGATCTACGTGGATCTGTTCTGGGACCCCTACTATTTGCATCTTGGTCTTTGGCCACCGGGTGACTTCTGGTCCATCCCCTCCGTGCTACCACCAAAGTCTGTGACTGTGTTGCTGCTTCTTGTGTTAATATTACAGTTGTTATTAAAGTACAGATGCCTCAGCCCTTGCGTAGTTTCCCAAATTTGCAACCACAAGATTGTGGAAAGTCCAAGCTTTTCTGGCTGGAACCAGCCAATTCTCAGATTCATCAATCGAAGTGTGTCTCCCGATTGCACTCGCTTTTTTAATACACTCCAGTGACAAAAATTACTTGTCAAACACCAAAAGCCATAAAAATAAGAAATAAAAGAAACCGGTTCAGAATGTGACTGTCTGCCTAAATATGTGTCTTCCCTGCAAGGCTGCGAGATGGTCTGAAATGTGTTTGCTTTTGTTTTTTTCCTTTGACACTTTACTCAAAGTGTAGAACTGCGTTTGTCTAGTTTCTTGACTAAAAATGTTATTATCTTTTGTATTCTTTAGTGCAGCTGTCACACTATATAAAAATAAAGTACTGTGCTTATGTGGTCGCACCAGCTTTCATTATTGTTGTAGCACCCCAACAACAGCTCTGCATATTTTGTGTCTTGCTGGATGTCTGACCTTTTTTTTTTTTTTTTTTTTAATTGTTTATGGAAGTGTAAAATGGGTATTAGTTAAAAGGGAGGGATTACTGAAGTTGACTAGTGAGATGCTCCGGACTGTACTGTGTGAAATGCAACTGCATATGCATTTTTCAAAGCACATGAAAAAGCGAATGCATGAGCGGAATAAAATGTCTGCATCTACAGAAGACTTTTAATAAACCAGTCCTGGATGTTTTGCAGTACTTGATTTGCTGCATAGTTTTGTACACTTTTAAATGAAAATTATTTTGGTTGTGCTCAGTTTGAGAATACCACTGATGAACCTTCTTCCATCTTCAGACCAGCCTCAGTAAACAGCAGTGCAAAAGCAACAAATCTTGCCAGTGCCAGATGTAGTCATGTCTTGAATAATTTCAGGGACAGATTCCAAAGCTAGAAATGTGCCTTTCCCAAGGGGTGCTCAGTTTGAGAATACCACTGATAAATGTTCTTTCATCTTCAGACCAGCCTCAGCAGACAGCAGCGCAAAAGCAACAAATCTTGCAAGATTCATTATTTTATGAATTAGAATGATAATTTGAATTTTAAGGCAGATATTGGGCATTTATTACATTTATTCATTGTTCAAATTCACCTACAATACAGCCAGGGGGTTGAATTTGGTCGCCCGCGACAGTGAAACAGCTAACTATATGATATAGTTTACATGCGGCCTCAAGACAATTTCTGGTGACTCAATGTGGCCCCTGCAAGTGAAAAGGTTGGACACCCCTGTTCTAAACTAAACTGAATTGAACTCAACTGAACTGACTGTGATAACAATCATAGATCTTTGTATTAGGTTCCAAAGAAAACAAAACAAACTGCTGTGACAGTTTCATCTTCTCTGTGCTGGTGACATCACATTTGATCACCTGACTCTGGTACAGTACATACTCAGAGCTTTGCTACGATCTGTTGTAGTATCTGAAAGCTACAGAACAATTTCAAAAATGTCTGCTCTTCCCTTCCAGAGTTCTTTGTTTAAACATATACATTTAATCAGTTATAATAACACTGTTGATAAATTTTTAACACAAGCCTCTGTACAAATCAGTGTGATGATCAAATGACACAAAACTCCCCACAAGACTCCAGCCAGCCACGCCAGCACACACTGCACATGCACCGCCCCACTCTCCCTGGCACACATGGCAAAACCCCACATCATCATCACCCCCCCCCCCCTTTTGAAGATTCAAGCTAGTTTTTCAAGTGACCTTGGGAAAATGTTGCATGAGAGAGATGGCCTGTCTGGGAACATATTAACCTGTACCCTGTCTTGCGAGTCCATCTGCATTGGTTTTGCTGACCCCACTACAATGGTGTACTCTCATGTCATATGCCTACAACCCTAGGCTTCACCTGAATAACTTGGCATTTTGCTGGCTGATTCTATGTAGCCATGTTAAGGGATTGTGGTCTGTAACCACAGTTAATTTCTTTCCATGCAGATAAGGCTGAAGTTTCTGCAGTGCCCATACTATGGGCTGTACATTCTTTTTCTACAGCTGCATAACATTCCGCCCTGGGATGGAGTCTACGGCTGAGATATACATCTGGCTCCTCTTCTTCCTCTCAGGAAACCTGGCTGAGTGCAGCCCCCACCCCATGGTGTGAAGCATACACTTGCACAACAAATTCTTTCTTGCAATCTGGACTGGCTAACACAGGGGGTCCTCCCAAAGTCCCTTTAAGCTTTTGGAATGCTGGCCCGCAGGCTGAGGGCCACACTAGCTTATCTGGCCTGATTTTCCTTGTCCGGTCTGTGAGGGAAGCAGCTATTGTACTATAATTGAAAACAAACTTTCTATAGTACCCTGCTGTCCCGAAGAGTGCCCCCACCTGCTTTTTGGTAACAGGGGCAGGTCACACCTGAATAGCTTCAACTTTGGCAGGTTCTGGCATAATCTTACCACTCCCCACTCTATGTCCCAGGTAAGAGACCTGTGCCATACCCACCTTTCATTTACTGGGCTTAATGGTCAATCCTGCCTTTTTCAGTCTGCCCAGGACCTCCCTGACATGCTAAGACTTCATCATGTTAACATCGTACAATTTGTGCCCCTCCCTCCTGAATAGCAGGTTTACCATGTAATTAACATTACTGACCTTCCTTACCACTTCAAAGGGTCCCTTCCAAGCTGCCAGCAGCTTATTATGTCGGACAGGAATGAGCACCATAACCTGCTGTCCCACAGCATACTCTTGAGCGCGAGCATTCCTGTCAGACTAGACATTTTTCTGCGGAGGGCTCCTGCCAAGTTCTCTTGGGCCAAACCCATGAGCTCCCTAAGCCTTGTCCTGAGGTTTAGGACGTATGCCGCAACAGACTTCTTGTGGGATTCACACTCACCCTCTCATTCATCATGAATCAAATCTAAATTCCTCCTCACTCTATGCCCATAGAGTAATTCAAAGGATGAAAAACCTGTGGATTCCTGGGGCCTGGGGTTACCTCTCTGTATGCAAACAATAGATGGGGCAAGTGTTTGTCCCACTGTTTCCTAAACTGGTCTGCAAATGCCCGTAGTATGGTCTTTAGTGTAGAGTTTAACCTCCTCACAAGACCATTAGTCTGAGGGTGAGAGGAGTGGTCTTTAGGTGCTGCACCTCACAACACTTCCACAGACAAGCCAGCAGGTCTGATGTGAAATTGGCACCTCTTTCAGTCAGTATTTCTCTTGGGAAACCTACCCTGCTGAAAATCGCTAACAAAGCATTTGCCATATTGTCTGCCTTGATGTGGAGGACAGAGCTACAGCTTCAGAGTATCTAATGTAATCTACTACCACCAGGATATACTTCTTCCCTGTGGAACTTGGGGTACTCAGAGGCTCCACAATATCCGTAGCTACCCTCTGAAATAGCTCCTCAATCAGAGCCAAAGGCATCAATGGAGCTTTGACCTTGTCCCCTGTCTTGCCTACCTTTTGGCATTGCTTAGAGGTCCTGCAATACCCTGATGTTCATCGTGTTTCAATGTTGCAGTCATTACTCTTGGGTTATCCTGCTGGCAGGCTACCCGCAGTTGGCCTGAATTCCAAAGTCCTGGTCCGGCGTCGGTTGCTGTCGCCTCTTCCCTGACGTCAGTGCTCTAGGGGTATAAAAGATGCAGCCAACGCCATTTTCTTCAGTCTTTCTTGCCGCGCGGTGCCTGAAGCAAAAGCAGTTCGCAAGTGCCGGTCGGCCGACTCCTGAGATTTTCAAATCTGAATTTCAGAACCGAAGTCTTCGTTAAAGCTAAGTACCCCATTGGGGAAACTTTTTTCTTGCTCCAGACCGATGTCAGAAAAAGTTAACAATTGTATTTCTTGTGGGAAGCAAATAACTCATAAGGATTTTCATTCTTACTGTATTCCTTGCCTAGGCCCTGACCACAACGTTGCTAGCTGTTGGTTTTGTGCTAGATTTAACCAATGCACTATTAAGCGTCGGTTCGATTTTGTATTTCATTACTTTGGCCGAAGATTTAACTATGTAATGCTGTCGGAACAGCCGACGACCGGAGTTTACAAAAAAACGCAAGGACAAAGAAAAGGATAGGAATCCGAGGTCCAAAACCGACGACGAGGCCTCCGCTAGGCCAGTCGCCGGTTCTCAGTGAGGTGCTTTCGGAGTCCCTGATGCCCGCTACCTCAGAGCCACAGGCCGCTTCCGACTCCCACATAGAGCCGACTGGGCCTCTGGATACCCAAGGTATTAGACACTCTGAAACCATTCCCTCAGATGGGTCCGGAGCCGCTGAGCAGGCATCTGCTTCTGAGGGTGTCTTCAGACCTACACAGTTATATGTTAAGCCAACTTCAGCTTCAAAGGCAAAGACTAAAGCAGTTCTAAAGACAAAGAAACAAGTACAGCATTCTTCTACTCAGACTTCCATGCCTGGAAAACAGATGCTTAAAATGGCCGAACACTTAATTACTTTGATCAGGGGTTCCCATCCCCCTCCAGATAAGAGGCCTAGGCAAGAGACAGAATATGATTCTTCTGATCAGGTTTCAATTTCCTCTTCTGAACAGGGATACTCTTTTCCTCCCTACGAGGATTCTGATGCTGAAGAATCCATTCCTTCAGCCTCTCCTCCTGAGGATTATTCTTTTGGGAAAACCCTGCATACCATGAGGGAGCATTTTCACTGGGAGAGCCAAGATTACTCAGAATCTAAGAAAAGGCTCAGAGACTTTCTTCTACTACCTCAGCACAGACCTCTTGCTATTCCACCTGTTCTAGACTTTGTAGATGATGTATTTTCAGAGTCCGGCCTGTCTCCTGACTCTTTACCCCCTGCACCTGCTAAGCCAGACAGATACTACAGGGTCCCAGACTCTCATAAATTTCTATATAAAAACCCCGCTGCTGACCCAGAAACTATATCTCACGGTCCCAAAGGGGTCAAGGCTTCCACTGTAAAAAACCCTGTCCCCTCTGATAGGGATTCTAGGGCACTGGACAGATGGGAGAAAAAAGTTTACACTTCTGCTACCTTGGCTGTATGGGCTTTACATTGTCTGTTTCATATGCTTAAATATCAGCAATACTTAATGTCACTGCTTAAACAGAAAATGTTGACAAATTCTGAATGTTCTGACAACAAGGAAATGCAGGATTTATTGCATGCATCTGAACAAGTAGGAAAGCATACTTTGCAATGTGGTTTTGATTCACTGGAGGCCTCTTGCAGGCCGCTGTTACGGGTTTTGTCATTAGAAGGCATGCTTGGTTAAAGGAACAGAATCTGCCTGATCATGTTAAAGCAAAATTATTGGATGCCCCATTGCAGCATGATACTTTGTTTGCTGTTAAGGCAGAAGAGGTGTTGAAGAAAATGGAGGATAAAGCAAAATCCATGCAGACAGTTAAGGATTTCCTGTAGGTACAGCCACCCAGATTTAGCAGGAACTGGCCTTCAAAGAAATGGTCCTTTCCAGTGTCAGACAGGCCACAAAGAGGCAGATACAGATGTCCCAGAGGCAGATCTCTGCCCCAAGGCTCGTACTGGCCTAAACAATGGGGTGCTTCTACCTCCAAAAGCGGAGAAAACAAATCACAACCATACAGGAAAACGTCCCAATGACTTTCCTCTGCCAGATCCAAGCACTTATCTTTTGGCAGCCCCCTTGGGGGGGGGGGGGACTAGCACTTTTTTCACATCAGTACCTACCAGCAGCAGTGGCTCCCTTTCAGGCTCACTACTACAAAGTAGCTCCTTCCCTGAAATAGCCACATCACCAGCCCCAGCTTCAGGCATGGGGTCTGTCTGGGCCTCCCGCAGGCTACCAGACCTACATGCCTGTCTCCAAACTTGACTGCTTGTAACTGCATATACACAATGTACTGCAATATCAAAAGCATTCCCTATCAGGACATCTGCAGGAATATCCTCAAACACAGGTACCTGATTGCTTCCTTTTCCACCCATGCAAACATGAGAATACTAAGTATCTAAGTACAATAAAGACCAGAGTTTCAGTCACAATAGAAAAACAAATAACACAGTTGGACAGAGTCAAACAGATGCAGAAAAGCAATATTTTAACCAATCACACTATTTCCTGACTGTCTAAAGAGTAACTGTTCCCTAGCTAACTTAATTAATACAGCAAGGCAAGATTAGATGCTGAGATGCTTACTTCCACAAGGCAAGGTGATGAGCTTCTAAATTAAATTGAATTGAACTCTGCTGAACTGATGAACCTGACGTTTATATCAGGTTCCAAAGAAAACAAAACAAACTGCTGTGAGAGTTCCATCCTGTCAGTGCTGGTTATGGAATTACATCACATTTGATTACCTGACTGCGGTACAGTACACACTCGGAGCTTTGCTAATATCTGTTGTAATATCTGAAAGCTATAGAACAATTTCAAAAACTTCTACTCTTCCCTTCCAGAATTCTTTGTTTAATCAGTTATAATCACAATGCTGATACATATTTGACACAAGCCTCTGTACAAATCAGTGTGATAGTCGAACGACACAAAACACCAGCCAACCATGCCTGCACACACCGCACATGCACCGCCCCACTCTCCCTGGCACAGATGGCAGCACCCCACATCAGCACATATGGCGTACCCATTACTATCTAAAGGTTTTGGTATACTTGCCAGACATCAGGTTGCCCTAAGCAGGGGATCCCTATGGTAAAGAATACTTCAATAGTTAAGAGAGGGACATCTTCTGTTATGGTAAGATTTTTACACAACTGTACTTTCTATTTGCATCTTATTGAAACCTAAGCTTTACATTTGCCTTAATTCCTATTCTACATTACTTCTGAGAACTACTGGTACAGCATCAGGTTTTATTTTTATTTGATGATGATCTCTCCTGTTAGTTAAATGGCATGATCATGCAGGATGTCATTGCTATGTCTGCATAGAAATGTCTCTGACTGATTGTTTTTTGGTTTCACATTGTGAATTATTTTTCACATTCTTAGCTTCCACAAACCATATGACCCAGTGTATTAGAATAAATGTAAGTGGTATAATTAAAAAAAAAAGATGCTGAACTCTTCATTTTCATATTACAATGTCAGCAGTTCCATTGTTGCCTGAATCTGTTAACAAAATTCATGTCATGTTCTGGTCAATACCTGTGAGCCCTACTGCTTTCAGAATATCTTCAACAAAGTATTACATTCTTCACCTTTTTCTAGTTTATTTTATTTGTTCTCATCATTTCCTGACAAAAGTCTGCTTGCATTATTGTTTTAGCGCTCCAGCGATATTTGAAAGCTTCACTGTATCAAGTCTTTACATTTCAGTAGGGGCTATGTCATATGAGTGAATGTTAAGAATACTGAACGCTCTAATGAGCAAAAATGCCGGACTTCGAACTCTTTATTGTGGGGGACTCTGCCGTCTACACTCCCCACTAAATATAAATTCCATCTCTGGGATCGCACTACAATGAAGAAAGGGCAAATATTCCGACCTTCACTGTACTACGATCCCACAAGAAGCACTTTGAAGTCCGGCATTTTCGCTGTTTAGAGCGCTCAAAATTCTTAACATTCGCTCATATGTTATAGACCCTTTCAGTAGCACTCTTAAGCAGCCTATTATAACGTGTCTGTTCAGCAGCATTCAGATTCTTTTTATCTGACTTATTTGTGCTTATAGACATCTTTGCAGAATATTTTCTAGTAACGTTTCCACACAGTTCATAAGTAGGGCAATGTTTCATCTCATGCTTATACCCACATCTAATAGATGATATGATACTTGCATTTCAGTCATACAAATTTTCTTGACTCCACTTTTGTTACAGTATATTGTCACATTATTCTCATTCCTATTACTGTTAAAGCACATCTCGCCTCATTTCTAATTTTGCTTTATTTTATTCATTTCATCTTACAAGCATTATTCTCCTTAGTTATTTTAGCTGTGTAATAGCAGATCTGATGATGTCAATCTTCATCTATTCTTGAATGATGGATTATGGTTCTAATCCTCGGAACTGATCCTGCTGTTTGTATAGCTCACGCCAGCCAAAAAAAACTGTTGCACTAATAGTTTGCCCATAATGCCCCTCTCTACATTACCCCAGATCTCATTTGACACTGTTATAGAAAAGACACGTCAGCTGACTCTTTCTCTCACAGCTAAGTACATTTTAGAAGTTTTATTACAATTTTCCAACTTTTTGTCTTCCTTAATCTACATAGTAATATCTGAACCTTGCCTACCCTTTTCTCTTTCGTGAGAGTGTTCATTTTCTTTAACCTATACCCTTTGGTACTTCTTGCCTACCATAGTTGATAGTTTCCCCTGTCTTCTCTTCCCCTTACCATTGGGTAATCTCTCCTACCATTGTTTGTAGGATTTTTATCTGTTTTGTAACTGAGTGATTGTGTGTTTCCCAACTTTATCTTTCTTGATCTTTTGCCTTTTTTGCCTATAATGGCAGATGAATCAAAAACAACCACTGGTTTTAAACAGCACTAAGACTGTGGCAGAAAAATGCAGAACATGACAAATGTGTATATTGCTTGGATGTTTCTCACTTTATCTAGAGTGCTCTGTCTGCCAGGGCTTTAGTAATTTAAATAATCTTTAAAAGGCTTCTTAAGGCCCCTTTTAAGGAAGCATTGTCCAAGGCCGACCAAGTCTCAGGCCTCTGGCGTAAAATCTGCTCTTTCAGTACCGATGTCTCCATCGGCATCGACATCTAGAAAAACATAAGCACCCTTCAACTGGTTCCTCTTCGGAACCAAAATTTAAGGTTCTGAACATTTCAGAGCACTCTGTGTCATCGGCACCGACCTCTACCTTGGTGCCATCGACACCGACTCCAGTAATGACTACAATGTTGGCATCGAGTATTTTAGTTACCACGTTGGTACCGACATCTCCTGCGGCTCCACAGCTCCTGTCTTCTGCCCCGGCGCCGAAGAACAAATCTTTCTTTACTCCCAGGACTACATATTTTCCATCGATCGACCCCTTTCTGGGTCAATTTCCTAGCCTTTTTATAGAGGGACCCTGACTCTCCCTTGGGGTTGTCTGTTTGCTCCACCAGAAGTCTTTCTGAAGATGATATAGTGAGATTGGTGGATCATCTTCTGACCTCTAGGGGTCGTCCCCCATCTTCTCAGCCCCCTCCCCCTGCTAGTGCAGGGGAATTCTCTCCCAGTACCCCCACATATACTCCTCTTTTGACCTCTTTTTTGTAGGCTTTAGAGCTGTAGACTCCAGCCACATAGACTCCTGTGGCCTCGGTGCCAATAACTTCCTTGTCTTTGGTTCTGGGCATGGCTCTGACTCTCTCGGTGCCTTTAGAACTGACTGGACCCTGGAATTGGGCCTCTACCATCGGGTCCAGAGGATTTGAGTTGACTCCTGTTTTTTATTCAGAGCTGAGCTTACCACTTCGCGCTGCGCCGGCTCTGGGCCCTTTCTCTGCTCCGACTTTGCCGGTAGGTCTCTAGTGGTGAGGTGTGACCCCATTCTGAGTTTGTCTGTCTTGGTTCAAGGCTCCTATCCCTCCTCAGGGGGGCCTGTGGCCTCGGCGCCAATAACTTCCTTGTCTTTGGTTCTGGGCATGGCTCTGACTCTCTTGGTGCCTTTAGAACTGACTGGACCCTGGAATTGGGCCTCTACCGTCGGGTCCAGAGGATTTGAGTTGACTCCTGTTTTTTATTCAGAGCTGAGCTTACCACTTCGGGCTGCGCCGGCTCTGGGCCCTTTCTCTGCTCCGACTTTGCAGGTAGGTCTCTAGTGGTGGGGTGTGACCCCATTCTGAGTTTGTCTGTCTTGGTTCAAGGCTCCTATCCCTCCTCAGGGGGGCCTACCTTTCAAGCCATAGAGAGGTTTGGCCACCGCTTCTTCTCAGGTGGCTCCTATGTTACCAGAGTCTCACCCCTTGACCCCTGGTTACCAGGAGCCATCATCAACTTCTGTACTTAGAGGGCTCTAAGGATGCAAGACATACTGACCAAGGGTCACCCCTCTTCAGAGTCTTTTTCAGAAATTGCCATTGAAGAGTCCCCTAGGAAGAAGTTGTGTAAGAGGAAACACCTGGACTCCCCTGAAGAGTCCGTCACCAAGAACACGGATTTCGATGAGGGGGGAGGTTCCCCTGAGTCACCCCCAGAAGACGTCTCCTTTGGAGATATTCTGGACATCCTTAAACAGAGGGGTGATTGGAAGCCAAAGACCCTTCCTCTGAGGAGTCTGTGTACTTGCAAGCCTTTGGAGCTCACCCATCTACTTCTGGATGATGCCTCCCGCTGACAATCTCATTAAATTGATGGCTCAGCTGGCTTGCAGGGCCTCTGATTTGATAGAACTGATCCCTCGGAGACCAGATAAAATACTTTCCACTCCCGAGGATCATCACTACTGGGTGAAAGGATTAGCAGTAGATACCATGGTGGTAGCGGTTGCTACTAAAAAGGAACTGGCTGAGGAAAGTTCCACTGTTCATCCCCCTAACTGGGAGTTGAGGGCAATGGACAGATTTGGGAAGTGGGATTACTCATTACTGACCTTTATCTTAGGTCCTTGAACATTTTGGCACATTTTAATAGGCTCCAGAGGGATCTGGTCAAGAAGCTGTTGGATACTCTAGCAGGAGCAGTAGTTGAGGGGGTCCAAGAAAATGTGGCCTACCAGTTAGCTACCCTGGAGTCTTATCTCTAATTCGCCTATGAGGCTAATTGCAAATGCAGCCAAAGGGGCGACCAGGCCATCAGGTTCAGGTGTTGCAATTCGATGACACGCTTGGATGCACATATGTGAGTTTGTGGAGCTATTCAAGTCTTCCTTCTTCAATGCACCCTTTAACGGATCCTCCTTGTTCAACCCAAAAGTTAAAGAAACTCTATCCAGGTGTGAGAAAGATGGAAAGACCCTGTCTGCAGTGGGCATACATTTTTTCTGCTCCCCAACAAGCCTATTCCAGGAATCAGAGTTGTGGGAAGATGTGGTTCAAGAAGTCCCAGAGGCCTTTCCAGGACAAACGTGGTACAGACTTACCTCTGGGCAGAGGGGGGAGTTCCAATGGAAGACACCATCCTAGGGGCAGAGGTGGCCTGCAGAACCAGGGTTCCAGGGAGTCCTTCTCTGGCCAACCCTATCGTTCCTGAAAGGAAGCCCACTTGCTTGCATATGGAGACAATCGGAGTATTTTCTTTGCACCCAACAGCCTGGTGACAAGTAACCACAGATGCCTGGGTGCTAAGAATTATTTCCAGAGGTTACTTTATTGTTTATTTATTTAACATTTGTTTACCAGGAACGTCTGATTTGGAATGAAGCCAATTTTCAGCGGAGGCCGGGGGTGGGGTGGGGTGGCGACACTCCAAATGCATGTCTTTGTAATGTGGGAGGAAACTGGAGCACACAGAGGAAACACACACAAATGCAGTGAGGACATGCAGATTCCACACAGAAGGCACTCCAGGCAAGAATCGAACTGGAGAACCTCTTGCTGTGAGCTGACTACACTACAGGTACACCACTGCACCGTCCAAAAATTAATGATGTTCATTGTGTTTCACTGTTGCAATCATTACTCTTGGGTTATCATGCTGGCAGGCTACCCGCAGTCTGCCTGAATTCCAAAGTCCTGGTCTGGCGTCTGTTGCTGTCGCCTCTTCCCTGACATCAGTGCGCCAGGGGTATAAAAGATGCAGCCAACACCATTTTCTTCAGTCTTTCTTGCCGCGCGGTGCCTGAAGCAAAAGCAGTTCGCAAGTGCCGGTCGGCCGTCTCCTGAGATTTTCAAATCCGAATTTTAGAACCGAAGTCTTCATTAAAGCTAAGTACCCCATTGGGGAAACTTTTTTTTCTTGCTCCAGACCGATGTCAGAAAAAGTTAACAATTGTATTTCTTGTGGGAAGCAAATACCTCATAAGGATTTTCACTCTTACTGTATTCCTTGCCTAGGCCCCGACCACAACGTTGCTAGCTGTCGGTTTTGTGCTAGATTTAACCAACGAACTATTAAGCATCGGTTCGATTTTGCATTTCATTATTTTGGCCGAAGGTTTAATTATATAATGGCGTCGGAACAGTCGATAACCGTAGTTTACAAAAAATGCAAGGAGAAAGAAAAGGATAGGCATCAGAGGTCCAAAACTGACGATGAGGCCTCTGCTAGGCCAGCCGCCGGTTCTCAGTGAGGCGCTTTTGCAGCCCCTGGCGCCCGCTACGTCAGAGCCACAGGCCGCTTCCAACTCCCACGTGGAGCCGACTGGGCCTCGGATACTCAAGGTATTGGACACTCGGAAATCATTCCCTCAGATGGGTCCGGAGCCGCTGAGCAGGCATCGGCTTCTGAGGGTGTCTTCAGACCTACACAGTTATATATTAAACCATCTTCAGCTTCAAAGACAAAGACTAAAGCAGCTCTAAAGTCAAACAAGTACAGCATTCTCCTACTCAGACTACAATGCCTAAAAAACAGATGCTTAAAATGGCCGAAGACCTAATTACTTTGATCAGGGGTTCTCATTCCCCTCCAGATAAGAGGCAGAGGCAAGAGACAGAATATGATTCTTCTGATCAGGTTTCTATTTCCTCTGATTCCTCTTCTGAACAGGATTATTCTATTCCTCCTTATGAGGATTCTGATGCTGAAGAATCCATTCCTTCAGCCTCTCCTCCTGAGGATTATTCTTTTGGGGAAACACTGCGTACCATGAGGGAGCATTTCCACTGGGAATGCCAAGATTACTCAGATTCTAAGAAAAGGCTCAGAGACTTTCTGCTATTACCTCAGCACAGACCTCTTGCTATTCCACCTGTTCTAGACATTGTAGATGATGTATTTTCAGAGTCCGGCTTGTCCCCTGACTCTTTACCTCCTGCACCTGCTAAGCCTGACAGATACTACAGGGTCCCGGATTCTCATAAATTCCTATATAAAAACCCCACTGCTGACCCAGAAACTATATCTCAGTGTCCCAAAGGGGTCAAAGCTTCCACTGCAAAACACCCTGTCTCCTCTGAGAGGGACTCTAGGGCACTGGACAGATGGGGGAAAAAAGTTTACACCTCTGCTACCTTGGCTGTAAGGGCTTTAAATTGTCAAGTTTCATATGCTTAAATATCAGCAATACTTAATGTCACTGCTTAAACAGAAAATGTTGACAAATTCTGAATGTTCAGAGAACAAGGAAATGCAGGATTTATTGCATGCAACTGAACAAGTGGGAAAGCATACTTTGCAATGTGGTTATGATTCACTGGAGGCCTCTTGCAGGGCCGCTGTTACAGGTTCTGTTATTAGAAGGCATGCTTGGTTAAAGGAACAGAATCTACCTGATCATGTTAAAGCAAAATTGTTGAAGAAAATGGAAGATAAAGCGAAATCCATGCAGACAGTTAAGGATTTTTACAGGTACAGCCACCCAGATTTAGCAGGAATTGGCCTTCCAAAAATTTGTCCTTTCCAGTGTCAGACAGGCCACACAGAGACAGATACAGATGTCCCAGAGGCAGATCTCAGCCCCAAGGCTCATACAGGCCTAAACAGTGGGGTGCTCCTACCTCCAAAAGCGGAGAAGACAAATCACAACCTTATAGGAAACAGTCCCAATGACTTTCCTCTGCCAGATCCAAGCACTTATCTGTTGGCAGCCCCCTTAGGGGGAAAACTAGCACTTTTTTCACCAAATTGGCGAATGATTACCCAAGACAAATGAGTCTTGAACATAGTGTCCCAGGGCTACAGATTCCATTTTCACACCCTACCAAGGGCAAAAGGTATGCCAGACCTGCCACACAATCAATGGGCAGAGGCACAAAAGCAAATTACAGCCCTCATGGACATGAGGGCCATTCAACAAGTACCACAACAAGAGCAGGGACAAGGAGTTTACTTGAGACTTTTCTTGGTGCCCAGAAAGGACAAAACCTGGAGACCAATACTGGACCTGTCTATACTAAACACGTTTCTGGAGGTCCCAAAATTCAAGATGTTGATTCTACAGCAGCTACTGCCCATGCTGGGCAAGAAGGCTTGGCTCATAACTTTGGACCTAAAAGAGGCATACGTGCATGTTCCAATCAGGCAATCTTGCAGAAGATACCTCAGATTCATAGCTGGCTCAATGCACTACCAATTCTCTGCACTGCCCTTTGGCTTATCTACTGCGCCCAGGGTCTTCACAAAATGCCTGGCACCAGTAATTGCGTTTTGCAGACAAAGAGGAATTCAAATATATCCCTACTTGGACGACTGCCTTATTCAAGCAGAGAACAAAGACATTCTTCTAAAGCATCTGGCGTTTGTAAAAAGATTACTGATTTGCCTAGGGTACACAGTAAACGAAAAGAAATCAAAACTAGTACCCTCTCAAGAGATAATATTCCTGGGTGCAAGCTTAAATACAACTGCCCAGATCGCTTATCTCACGCCAGACAAACAAAGGCAACTGACTTCTTACTTCAAAAAGTTGGCAACAAAGACCCAGTTATCTGCAAGGAAAATCCTGCAGGCCTTGGGATTCATGGCATCCTGCATTCTACTAATTCCATATGCCAGACTGCATATGAGGAAACTACTCAGCATTGCCACAGCCTGGAGACAGTAATTACCCTTATTCCCTGCCTGCAACAGGAGTTTTGATGGTGGGCACAGGCCTGTCACCACAACAAGGGTTGTCCATTCACTTTAACCACAGCCAGCCAGACATTGACAACGGATGCATCAGATTATGCCTGGGGGGCCCATATGGCAGGAAAATGTATTCAGGGCACATGGCCTGCAAGCCAGATGCATCTTCATATCAATCAGAAAGAGATGCTAGCTGTTCAGAATGCCCTGACAGCTTTCCAGGACCTACTTCATCCAAGATTGCTACTGATAAAGACGGACAATACTACGGTCATGTGGTACATAAACAAGCAGGGAGGCACACACTCCTAACCCCTCTGCAGACAAGCAATGACCTTGTGGGACACAGCATTGACTTATCAAGTTCACCTGCACGCACAATTCCTGCCAGGAAAAACAAATACTCTGGCAGACGAACTAAGCAGAAGCCACATGGATCCCCACGAGTGGAAACTGGATCCACAAGTCTTCAGCATGATGATAAGGAAATGGGGATGCCCAAACATAGATCTATTTGCCTCCCCTCACAACTGCCAATTACAGAGATTTTGCACAAGGATTTATCACAAACAACCATGGAGAGTGGATGCCCTATCCTTCAGCTGGAAAAACCTAACAGTATATGCCTTTCCTCCGCTACCTGTCCTTCACAAGGTACTCCTAAAGGTCAGACAAGAGAAGCCAAAAGTGATACTGATTGCACCAGACTGGCCACACCAGCACTGGTACCCAATCCTAAAGAGCTTGTCTCAAGGTCCAGCATGGATATTGCCTCAAACTTTCCACTTGCTGACCCAACCAAACAATCAGATCCTGCACAGTCAACTCAGGACCTTAAATCTGGCAGCTTGGCGGATAATGTAGCCATTCAGAACACTCCTCTTTCAAAAGCTGTTATGGATGTTATCTTGGAGGCCAGGAGGCCCAGTACCAGAAAATCTTATGCAGAAAAATGGAAGAGATTCTGTGTTTGGAACCAGGAACAAGGCATTGACACGTATGTACCAAATATTCCTCAGATTTTACAATACCTAACTGAGATGCTGGACAAAGGCCTTTTGTTTTCATCGATTAAAATTCATGCCTCTGCCATTTCAGCCCATTACAGTACGGAACCACCTATCTTTTCTCATCCTTTAATAAGGCAGTACCTCAGAGGGGCCAAAAACATCAGGCCTCCAAGGAGAGCACCAATTCCGACATGGGGCCTCAATTATGTCTTGGAAAAACTCACACTGCCTCCCTTTGAGCCAGCTTCAACAGCTGATATAAAATTCATATCCTGGAAAACAGCTCTGCTCCTAGCAATAACATCTGCAAGACGAGTCTCGGAGTTACAAGCACTCATGGCTGTGGAACCTTTTATCATTTTTCATCCAGACAGGGTTTCTCTGAGGACAAACCCAACATTTATGCCTAAGGTGGTGTCCAGTGTGGCCCTCAACCAAACCATTCACTTGACTACCTTTTATCCAAACCCACAGAACAAGGGTGAGAAAATTCTGCATTCTTTGGACATACACAGGCAGGTACGCTTCTACTTGGACAGAACAAAAGCTTTCAGAAAGACTAACTTTTAGTGTCATATGCTGCAGGATCACAAGGAAAGGTTATCTCAAAACAGTCTATTTCTAAATGGATAGGTCATTGCATCCGTTTCTGCTATTCTCAGCATGGCAAATCAGTGCCTAAGGGCATTAGGGCATTAGACCTCATTATACCAGAGCAGCAGCCACTTCAGCAGCCTTCCTCAGAGGAGTACCAACCAAAGACATCTTAGAGGCTGCAACTTGGAGTTCAGTGCACACTTTTACAAAGCACTACCACTTACCTCTTTACTCTAAATCCAGAGTAGGCTTTGACACTGCAGTGCTGCAGGGCCTCATAGCCTCTCCTAATCCTATTTAGCTCAGCCACCCATTCTCAGCTTTGGGATTCAACCCAAGAGCAATGACTGCAACAGTGAAACATGATGAACATAGTACAGTTGTGTGCCTACCATAAATGTAGATGTTCGAGTGTATTCATTGTTGCAGTCCAGGTTACCCTCCCTCCGTCCCCCTTTCTTTTGCTGGGTTTATCTGTACTTCTCTATTCTATGCAACCTATGTGGTGTATTTGCTTGTAGATGAAGGAAATGTTTCTTTTCTGCGTGTATGTTTATTGGCATAATGTATTTAGCCTACCCTTTTAGGGGCACCTGACATCTGGGGCAAGAAAAACTGAAGAAAATGGCGTCGGCTGCATCTTTTATACCCCTGGCACACTGACGTCAGGGAGGAGGCGACAGCAACCGATGCCGGACCAGGACTTTGGAATTCAGGCCGACTGCGGGTAGCCTGCCAGCAGGATAACCCAAGAGTAATGACTGCAACAGTGAATACACTCGAACATCTACATTTATGGTAGGTATACAACTGTACTTTTTCATAGCATTTAATAGACTGAGCTACTGAGTCGCTGTTTATCCCCTATGTTCTTTATCCAAGAACTTGAATAAAAGACTGCCCGATGTTCCACCCAGTCAGAGGGACCAAGGAGCTTTTGAAATACAAAAGTTGCTAGAAAAAAAGTCATCCAAGAAGTCCCACCAGACCAAATAGGATCCGGATTTTACTTAAGGTTCTTTTTTAGTGCCAAAAAAGACAGGGGACAGGAGACAGATTCTGGATCGCTGTATTCTAAACAAACTTGTTCAGTAGTCCAAATTCTGGATAGTCACTGTTCAATCAATACTGTTCTTTCTAGAGGAAAATGATTGGATAAGCTCTGTAGACCTTCAAGACGTGTATTACCATATAAAAATGGACAAATGGACAAATGCTCAAGAAGGTTCTTCTGCTTCCGGCTAGGAACCAGTCACTATCAGTTCAGGGTGCTGCCCTTTGATCTCTCCACAGCCCCCAGGGTTTTTACCAAATGTATGGCAGCAGTAATAGCTCACTTTAGACCGCATGGATTCCAGGTGTTTCCATATCTAGACTACTGTCTCATCACCGCTTCCATCTGACATCTACTGCTTCAGGTGACAGAATTCACCCTGTAATTGTTCCTGTAGCTAGGCATGATGGTCAACTTTACAAAGTCTCAACTGACCCCCTCTTAGGATATGGAATTTATCGAAGCTTGTTTCAACACTTTCGCTTGTGTGGCCTCTCTACCTCCCCACAGGCTAAAGAAAATAATATCTCAAGTTCATTCTGTCCTGTGCCCAAACAAAGTACCTGCCCTGCTAGTGCTTCAAGCAATTAGGGTCCATGGCAGCGGCAGTCTCTGTGGTCCCATTAGTGAGATTTCACATGACGTTGCTGCAATTGCTTCTTGCGGATCAGTGGTCTATTCTAACTTGCCTAAAGAACCCATAATCATCACAAGTCGCAGCAAAAAGGACCTATCTTGGTGGATGGAATCTGAATCAATTCTTTTGGGTCGCCCCTTTGTCCCTTCTCAACCCACGGCCATAGTGACCACAGATGCCTCCCAAATGGGGTGGGTGGCATTATCTGAGAAAGACAGTCCAAGGCACTTGGTCCCCAATAGAGGCCAAGCTGCATATCAGCTTTCTGAAGCTTAGGGCGGTACTTCTAGCGTTGCAAAGCATTTCACTCTGCCCTACCTCGAGGAACGATTGCAATTCAGTGGGACAATATGTCTGTAGTCTGATGCATCAACAAGCAAGGGGGGACCAGATCTTATCCCCTGTGTCGAGAAGCCTTCTGAGTGTGGCAATAGACAATTGCTTCTAAACCACTTTCTGGTAGCAATGCACATCCTGGGGAGTTCAAACGTGATGGAGGACAAACTAAGGAGATGCATCTAATGCCTCACGAGTAGTCTCTCAATCCCAAGGTAGCAAAGAAGATCTTTCATCGCTAGGGCCAGCCTTCCAGCCTTGTTGCTTCACCCCAAAACAACAAGTGCAGAAGTTATTTTGCCCTAATCCCCCCTCAGGGGGAGTCCTCAAGAGACGCTGTTCTTCTCGATTGACCCCCGGGCCTCCTATATGCCTTTCCCCTTTTTACTCTGATCCCTCTTTTCCTTCAAGAAAGCAGCCAGGTTTAGAAGCAAAGTAATCCTCATTGCACCCTTCTGGCTTCAACAAATTTGGTTTCCCTTCCTATGGCCTCATCTAGTTCACCCTCCATGGATTCTGGACCTTCTGTCTAACCCTCAGGGACTGGTGCATCCCAGTCTTCAAAGTCTCAAGCTAACTGCTTGGTTCCACCAATTCCGTTAGTCGCCAGGCATAATAATATTCCATCCCTAGTATGAAAAATTTTGCTGGCATCCCATAAACCATCCACCAGGAATCTCTACCTCAGTAAATGGAAGAGATTTTCAATCTGGGCTTGCAGTAATGTCCTTGATCCCTTTTCAGCCCCAGTGGAAAAAGTTTTAGAATTTTTGGCCATTCTTTTTGGTAGGGGAGCTTCCACTTCTACTGTTAAGGTCACTCTAGCAGCCATCCCTAACTTTCATAATGGCTTTGGAGAGCTACCCTTAATTTCTCACAGACTTTATTGCAACAACTGTCAGTGAAAGTCAACAATATAACAAATATATGCACAATCTCCATTCGCTGTACTTGGTGTTTAGGTCCCACAAAGCAAGTAGAGATCCAGAGAGAACACTTCTTTATTTATAACTACAAAAACACTCATAGCTCCTCGTTAACCGCTTTCATCTGTAAATAATAAGACTTCATTAGAACACAATCCTTTGTTACATGCTGGGTTATATATAAATGTTCAACCAATCAAACTAGTTGATTAATCACGCAATTAAGTGTACAAGTTGGTTAAAGTGCTCAGTGCATTAATTTAAAATTCTCACTACTTTTAGTTAAAAAAAACCCCTATGTAATGTGTAATTCAGTCTGAACTGATCTAACAAATATATAACATATAAAATCATATAATAAAACATATAATATTATAAAAACACTATTCTATCAACACTTAAATTCATGTACAAATTCTACTGCCTTTGATGAGTATTCTATTCAATTTTTGTATTCCAAAACAGGCAGGCTTTATAGAAATACTATTGTTAATTCCAGGGTGTACTGTTGCATTTAACAAAATTTGAAATCTAGTTTCTCTTTTCCCCTAATTTCTTACTTGTGTTACCATCCCTGGGATTAGCCATTATTTGTTCTAAAATTGCAAATTTAAATGTATTGCAAGTTGGACTCTTGACAAGGTGCCTGTATAATGCATTATTTATATATTTTTGTCTAATGCAATAGAAATTATCGTAAATTCTATTTCTTAAACACCTGTCTGTTTTGCCCACATAATAACTTGGGAACTTTGTACATTTGGCTAAGTAAATCACATGTTGGGTGTGACAATTGCCATTCTTAAACCTTATTACAGTTTGGTTTGTATCCTCCAAAGTAAGAGTGGGGTCTTCCATTACAGCACTACATTGGTTGCACTGTCCACATTTACGGGTGCCACCTTCCTTTCTTTTATTATTACTAGTGAAGGGCTTACTCTCAAATTTATTCTTTAAAATTTGTCCTGTTTTATAAACAAACACAGGATGCTCCCCTAATAGCTTAGAAATATTTTCATCTGTTTTCAATATATTCCAGTTACCTTCCACTATATTTTGTATTTCTTTAACATGAGTACTGTATTGGAATATATAAGTTCGTTGAAACTTATTAACTTGACTATTGCTTGGACAACTAGTGGTGTTCAAAGTTCTACTAGGCCCTGTACCCAGTAGGGGTTTGTACTTCTTGCCGCATTCTTCTTTAACATATTTAATAGTGTTGTCTATCAATCTTTGAGGGTACCCTCGTGTGCTGAACATACTACCTATGTTATCTAATTCCTTAAGCATATCATTATATTCAGAAGTCATTCTAGCTTCTCTAATACATTGACCCTTGATTATACTACACTTCTGACTATATGGATGACAGCTAGAATATTCTAAATACGAATTGCTGAATGTACTTTTCCTATGTATTTTGGACGTAAACCAACCATTTACTGTGGAAATGTAAGTATCTAGGTAAGATATGCCTTTCTTGTCACTATTATATGTAAACCTTAAATAGTCACTAGATGAGTTAATGTAGTTAAAGAACATTTCTAGGTCATTAATAGACCCATTCCACAGAATAAACATATTGTCCAAAAACCATACATAACTTATATGACTCTACCATCTACTATTAATTATGTATTCTTCCTCCCAATCAAGAAGGACTAAATTGGCAAAAATGGGAGCACAGACAGTCCCCATTGCCACCCCTTTTCATTGTTTATAATATTCTCCTTCATAGAAAATGAAATTATGACTTAATACTATATCCATGAATTCTAAAATCAACAACACCTTTTCCCGTGGTAGTTCAGCATATTTTTGAATGCTGTTGCTAAACAGACTCATTCCATCCTCCTTAGGAATGCAAGAGAACAAGTCTACTACATGTATTGTTATAAATATTACCTCATCTTTGTATACGTCAGGAATAAGTCGACTTAAAAAGTCCCATGAGTCTATAACTATGTGGGATAGTTTTTTATAAATAGGCTTCAACCACATGTCTATTACCGTAGCAAAAGGAAAAGTTTTGGATTTGCTTCCTGATATAGGAAGAAAGGGAGGGTCTTGCAAATCTTTATGCACTTTCGGGATACCCACAATCGTGGCTAGAACTGGAAATTTAACATTTAAATAATTATACATGTCCATATCAATCCTACCATCTAATAAGAATTCTTCCAAGTATAAATCAATTTTGTGATATCCTACATTCACTTCATTCAATGATGAAACATCATAATTACCAGAATTGAGTAGTATGTTGTGTATTTTGTTAATGTACTCAAAAGTGTCATATAACACCACACCACCCCCTTTATCTGGTTTCATAACCCGAATTTGATGGTTACCCTGTATTTCTTTTAAGACTTGGAACTCTTCCTTACTTAAATTATATCGCTTCTTTTTGTCCCTACGTTTACTCTGATGTGAATACATCTCATCCATTACTACTTTCTCAAAAGTAGCCAAGGTAGTATTCATCGGAGGGGTGAATGTATTTCTCTTTTTAAAATTATTTTTTGTTATCTGTTCATCCCTTTTCTCCTGAAAATAAATGGCTAAATTGAGTTTCCGCATGTATAACTTAAATTCTACTATATAATCAGTTATATCAAAATTAGTATCGGGTACATATTTCATTCCTCTAGAAAACAGGGAGAAATGTTCTTTCTCCAATTTAAATTGAGTGTAGTTGAATATATTAAAATCACCAAAACTATATTGTATATCATTTTGTTTCACTATTGTCAGTTCCTTTTCCAGTTCTTTTTGTTCGTGTACTGCCAGTTCGCCTGATTTGTGGAATTGCTCCAATTCCCGTGTGCAGGTGCACCATGTTTTTCCTGTTCTTGCCGTATTTGTTTTTTTCTCCCTAAAAAATTGCTATTATTTTTCCATCCTCTTTTCCCCTTATTTTCTTGTACCTCCAAATACAGTCGTCAGTTCCTTTTCCATTAGTGTTTGTTTATAAAACAGGGCAAAATTTAAGGAATAAATTTGAGAGTAAGCCCTTCACTAGTAATAATAAAAGAAAGGAAGGTGGCACCCAGTAAATGCGACAGTGAAACCAATGTAGTGCTGTAATGGAAGACCCCACTCTTACTTTGGAGGATACAAACCAAACTGTAATAAGGTTTAAGAATGGCAATTGTCGCACCCAACATATGATTTACTTAGCCAAATGTACAAAGTGCCCAAGTTATTATGTGGGCAAAACAGACAGGTGCTTAAGAAATAGAATTTACGATCATTTCTATTGCATTAGAAAAATGATATAAATAATGCATTATACATGCACCTTGTCAAGAGTCCAGCTTGCAATACATTTAAATTTGCAATTTTAGAACAAATAATGGCTAATCCCAGGGGTGGTAACACAAGTAAGAAATTAGGGGAAAGAGAAACTAGATGGCAAATTTTGTTAAATGCAACAGCACACCCTCAAATTAACTATAGTATTTCTATAAAGCCTGTTTTGGAATACAAAAATTGAATAGAATACTCATCAAAGGCAGTAGGATTTGTAGATGAATTTAAGTGTAGATAGAATAGTGTTTTTATGATATTATATGTTTTATTGTATGATTTTATATGTTGTATATTTGTTATATCAGTTCAGACTGAATTACACATTATATATGAGTTTTTTTAACTAAAAGTACTGAGAATTTTAAATTAATGCACTGAGCACTTTAACCAACTTGTATACTTAATTGAGTGATTAATCAACTAGTTTTGATTGGTTGAACATTTATATATAACCCAGCATGTAACAAAGGATTGTGTTCTGATGAAGTCTATTATTTATAGATGAAAGCGCTTAACGAGGAGCTATGAGTGTTTTTGTAGTTATAAATAAAGAAGTGTTCTCTCTGGATCTTCACTTGTCTTTGTGGGACCTAGACACCAAGTACAGCAAACGTAGATTGTATGCATTTCTCACAGACTTTGTAAGGTCTTCCTCAAGAGAACTATCTGTTTAAAGCCCCAATTTAAAGATCCTCTACCACCATGGTACCTGACTATTGTTTTTCAGTCACTAGTAGCTCCCCCTTTGAACCAGCAGCTGCTTGTTACTTGAAGTTCCTGTCTTGGAAAATGCATTTACTTATAGCTGTCACCTCTGCAAGATGAGTTTCCGAGTTGCAAGCCTTGTGTTCAAAACCCCCTTACTTAATTTTCCATAAGGATTAGAGTTGCACTCAGGACAAATCCATCCTTTCTTCTGAAGGTGGTCTCAGAGTCCAACATTAATCAGGCTATAGACTTGCATGTCTTCTTTCCAAATTTTTCTAATATAGGCAAATATTCCTTACACCTGTTAGATGTTCACAGACAGTTGTGTTTCTGTCTCAACAGAACTAAAGAATTTTGGAGATCAGAACAATTATTTGTCTCCTTCTCTGGTGCAACCTTAGGGAAATCTGTCTCTAAGGTTACCTTGTCAAAATGGTTAAGAGATACAAAGCTTCCAATGCTGGTGAAGGCAAATTCCACTAGAATTATGGCTACCTCAGCTGTCTTCCATTCTAAAGCTTCCATGAGTGAAATATGTGCAGCAGCAACATGAGCTTCTCTGCATACCTTTATTGCTCATTACAATTTGAATCTGGTCTCCAGGGGAGGAACCGCCTTTGGTTTTATAGTTCTCAGGAATATCCTTCCATAGGGCCACCCAGGATCTATAGTAGCTGGGGACTCTGTCCCATCAGTCAAGAAAAGATGAAGACTGACCATATCAAATAAAGAATTTGTGTCTTACCATAACGTTCCATCTGTGTTGTCGATCTTCATCTATTCTTGGCATCCCACCCTCCTTTCTCCTCTTGTGGATTCCTGGAGGAGCGATCTGTTGTCCTGGGTCTTCTGTTAAGACACTCCTTGGACATGGCTTCCTCATGTAGAATTAGTTTCCTTCCGTTGTTCTATAATTCTGCAAACCCGATCTGAGGTAATGTAGAGAGGGGCACTGTGGGTAGACTATTAGCTTGAGAGTTTTTTTGGTTGGCGTAAGCAAGCTATATAACTGGTGAAGATCAACAACACTGATGGAACGTTCCTCATGTGGAATTAGTTTCCTTCCATTCTTCTATAATTCTACAAACTCGATCTGAGGTGATGCAGAGAGGGGCACTGTGGGTAGACTATTAGCTTGAGAGTTTTTTGTTTGATATAATCAAGCTGTATAACAACACAGATGGAACATTATGGTAAGACATAACTTCTTTTTTTCATTTATGATCATTTTCACATTTTATATGACCTTGGTTTTTGCTTTTGTGTTGCTTATAGTTTTCTTTGGGCAGTGTCATCTGAAGAGTTTTCTTTGGACCAAAGTGTCATCTAAAGAGTCTGGAAATTCTGGTGTACATTCCTCCATTCCAGATAGCTTAATGAAAATGTTACTGGAATTATCATTAATGCACAGTATATGACAACACACTCATTGCTACACCAAGAGATGATGACAACTGAAGCCCCAGTTCTGATGTAATTCACTGTATTTCTAATACCAGTAATACTGAATGAGAAACAAATGTGGTAATGGAGTGCGTTCAAGCCACAGGAATGGTAATGGTGAGAACTTTTCCTTGGAGGCAATTCTAATATTGCATTTCATTTTGAAAACAATATTTCATTTCATTTTGAAAACAATATTTCTCATATTAAAGAGCAACAAACTAAGTTGGGCAAACAATAACAATATAGAATACAAGACAGAATGAACCAAGTATAGTAATTTGCAATAATTTTTTTTGGGAGTGTTTGAAATATAAGGGAGTGCCTAAAGGATTGAAACATTGGAAGTTCCCCAATTGTTTAAAACAGCACTCAGTCATACATCAAGAACTGCTGGCACTCTTGACAGAACAGTTTTGGTTATGATTGAGATCTTAATACAGTACAACAACAAGAGTTATGGATCAATTTTTGAAATATGTTAAGGCTTTAGACATTTCTATTACAAAGGAACTCATGTTTGATGCTATGAGGAATGAATATAATTCTGTTTATGTTGAAATCAATAGACAGATGGAAACTGTTAAACACTGAAAGGGAAAAAAATTGATTTGTGATAAAAATAATTATGACAAAAGAAAGAATCTGGGAGCACAACTATAGTATTAAACCAAAGATTCTACTAATGCCATTAGTAAGCATACACAGTAGTGCACCAGGTTCAAAAAGTTCATATTTTTCATACTGGAACAAGTTTCTTATCCATATGAGGTAGAACTTAGGAGAATGATTGAATACAGGGAGTTGTTGTGGCAACTGAGATTAACTTCAGGGTTTAAATGATGACATATTTGATAACTGTGTGTTAAAAATCAGGATTGCCAAATTATAAAACTAGTTTTATAATGGTGCTTATTTATGTGTTTATCCATATTTTTATTTGAATGTACCTTTAAATGACGATGACGAAGATGATTTTTTGGTCACATGACATTAATCACCTGATTTATATGGCTATTTAAGGAATTGTGTAGTACTGTTTGTATTTTGAAGAAGTTTCTAATAAAAGTGAGACAAAAGTACTTAATTTCACTGGAAGACATTTGATCTGCATTCTTTTTGGTTTTGGTTAATTGACTGTACTCGTCGTATATGCATCTTTTGATAAAGCAAAGTCTGCTTCACTTAAAAGCCTTCCCATTGTTTTATCATTTTCTGTACCACAAACAACCATACCTCTTATGGGTGAGTTGTGCAGCCAATCAGATTTCCAGTTTGTTCTTCAGCTCAGTAGCATAAGCATCTTTAGACTGCGCAGGACAGTGCCATTGTAAAGTACAAATTGTGAGTAGACTGCAGATAATTTGTGGGATCAGAATAATTTCTGAATTTCTTTCTTATTGCTGCTGTTTTACCTTTCTTCCCTCGAAAGTTTAAATGTCTGTGTTGTGTTTTACTCCGTGACATACAGTAATGTAGAACACTGGTCCTTTACTTGCTTCTCTGCTAATCTACTCCCTGTGAGAAATAAGTAAATAAAATGTCTGCATCCAGAGCTTCAGTTTTTTGCTAAATTGCCTTATAGCAAGAAAATTGCTGGCGGCTGCAGCTGGACAAATTTTCCAGTATAAATTGTGCTTCTTTACTTCCAAAACACATACTTCCTTGAAAACAAATATATTTATTTACTTGTCTGACTCTGTGGTGTAGAGGGATAAAGCCTTGACTGCATCCTAGATGGCCTGAGTTTGAATAATAATCCTAATAACAATCGTGGCTAGTACAGTTTCATCCTTCCTGGCATTTGTAGTGGAGATTTTAGTAAGCCAATCACCACCATCCAAACAGAAGCTTGCACTGCAGTGAAAGTGTCAGGACTGAAGGAATGGGCTTAGTGATCCCAAAATGGTGACATTAACTGTCACTAACATGTAGGTGGAAATACACACACACTCACTCACTCACTTGCACATGAGCATGGGCACTTCTGCAGATATGCCTTTACTTGTGACATTTCAATTTCTTTAGGTCTGCCACAGTAGTGAGTAAAGAACATTGAGACACTTGAGGATGTTGTCTAACCTGCATGAGATCTTTTATTGAGTGAAGTTTGTAGAAAATAAGTGCACAATCTGATATTGCAACTTCATGTATTTACTTCAGTAGCATTTAGATTTGTATAGTCTTGTTACTTAGATTATTGTATAGTTGCTGAAGCTGCTGAAGAGATGACATGCACACAAAATTAGTTATTCTTGTCTAGCAGGTACAGCTGTGTGGAGTGGAAGGTTAGAACTGTAAGCAGCTACTAAACTTCATCTTAGAGTCTTAAGTTATATTCAGTCCATCTCCTATTTACATTATGGGACTTTAAGCAGGTCATTTAACCAAATTAGTATTCCTGGTCACTTGTGCTTAATGGATTACCTAATTAATAGATGAATTATCAATGACGTGTTACCATCAAAAGGAAGAGCTTTGTGGTGCTGAAAAGGATTTCATTTTAGATGCATGCATGTACTGCAGTCACAAATCTTGCATTTTATGCATTCTGTATGAAAAATTGTAAGTATTATTTTTCCCATTCTTATCTGTCCATTATTTGTAACATAGACCAATTGCAAAGTTAGCTTAAAAATATTTTCTTAGTGGGTAAGAGTCCCTCCTTGCCATATCACAGACTGATTGAGAAGCTTGCCATCCAGCCCAAAGTTCTGTATTAATTATCCCATGTGCAGTGGTGACTAGTACAGTCTTTTATGTTGAGGTGAAGGAGTGACTATCAGAGGGCATTTGAATATGTTAACTATTGAAATATTTATGATTAAATGGCATCAGTGGAGAAGTGCGCATTTATATTTTATATTGCTGTTATGATTGTTGCTATGTGTGTCAGAGTGTTTTAAGGGAAGACATCGCTTGCAAGAAAGAGGTCAAGAACATGTTTGCGTTTAGTTTCATGCTCTGTAACTTTTATTATTTCACTGTTTTGAGTTTTTTTCTCTTGTGCAAGAATTGGATATTTGATTTTTAAGGTTGTCTAGTCCCTACTGTCTGATTTGAAGGTCGATCAACAAGCAGGAACAAATTCTGGTTAATTGTAAGATTTCTGCTGTAAATTACAAAGGAGATTATTTTTTTTTATCTGCAGTGTGGATAATCAGTCTATGCAGCAGGAAGGAAGCAACTTTTGGACAAAATTTTAGAATAACTATGTTTGCATGGGTTTCCTCCAGTTGCTACGGTTTCCTCCCACATTCTAAAGACGTGCAGTAGGTGAATTTAGCATTCTAAATTGGTAATAGGTGTGAGTAGGTGTGGTGTGGTGTGGAAGAACTACCACGGCAGGGCTCGCCACCCGACAATATAAATCTTGGCTCTAGATGATTCACTGTTGAACTGACAGCCTGACTCCATGTGCAAAATGGGAAAAAGGAGGTTATGGATGGATTGCTGTATTTTTGGTTGTGTTTTACATAGGACAGCCAAAAGTAAAGAAATGTAAACCAGACTGCAAAAAAAAAAAATAAGTAAAAATAAAAAAGTCTTATCACTTAACAATCAATGTAAGTGGGTATGTAATGGGTGTTGGATCTTGGTTATCCCTTACTTCCACAAGGGACCTGATGAGACCTGTCCACCTCCAGGGAAGTTCCATAGCCAATTTCTCCTCATGCTTTGTGCATGTGCCCTGAACATGTGCATTGCCATCCTTCCCCTGAAAGGGGTGAGTGTGTGCTGTCCCTTCATTGTTCTCTCATCCTTTACTTCTTTAGTGCTGGCACTGCTAATCGAACCCTAGTCCCATGTCATCTGAACTGTAAAATCAGTAACAGTATAGTTTAATTTGTTTATACATTTATTAACTTAGAAGTAGAGATGCTATTACAACAACCAAAATAGTAAAACAAACTTTATCGTGTGTGTGTGTCTTTCGGATTTTCCTGGTTAGGGGTCGCCACAGTGGAACTCCGGTCCGCTAATGATTGGCAGTAGAGTTTTACGTGCTGGCTTGCCGGTATTTATGATAAAACTGAATGCAAACTCTACTGACAGTGTAATTATAATAGAAGTCTAATTGTAAATTTGAGTGACTGCAAACTGTTGAGATTTGAGTGTTTTTTGACATATCTGTTTAATTTTATGTGGCAAGTAAGTTTTACAGGGTCAAGATCTTATAGATCTCCATCTTTTAGGCTTCACTCCCCAGTTTCACATATGAAAATCAACCTTGAGATTATACACTTTCAGAGAAATGGTCCCCCTTTTGTTTGTTCAAGTGCTGTACTATAGTTATGTTATGAAGCCATGAGAGCTTTTTTTTTTGGGGGGGGGGGGGGCTTGGCTAATTTCAGTATTCCAGTTCTGTTTTTTTTCCTTTAACATTTGAATTGCTGTCTGTGTTTTGAATACTGCTGTTTTTGGTAATTGCAGTATTTGATTCAGTCAGGTAGGTGAGCTGACATTTGGCTGATGCATTCAGGTAGACCCATATATTCATACTCTGGAATTTTTTTTTTTCTATAAAACCAAGTCTTTCTTCCCACCTGGGGCTGTGTACGCCTTTGGAATAGAAATACATTTTAGTGAATGTGCAGAGAATCTGGGGAGAATGCAGAGGGATTTGTTCCTCTTGCAAAGACACTACAGTATTTAATACCTTTTTATTTACATTCTTTAGATTTCCATATTTATATTTAATTTAACTGTAGCTGACCTATGCTTTAGTGTTAGTCTGCAGAAATACTACCAAGGTACATGGATTGTTTGACTTCCAAGATGGCATAATAATCAACGGCTTAATTTCACCTTTCGCATTGTGAGAGTAATTCTGCCATCTTGAGTAAAATTCAATTACTGGCTTGCAAGTATGATGCCTATATTCCAGCAATGAAGAAATTTAGAGAACCTGAAAGAAAATCAACTGGAAAAGTTGAATAGAGAACACTGGAAAAAATCCTGCAGCTGTTCAGCAAAAAGCAGTTCAAACTCCAGTTTTGGTATAAAAGATGGCTTCCAGTAATTTAGAGGCTGAAATAAAGAAAAGGCTGGCTGAGTGTGAGACGTCTCAGAGCTGTTTCAAAATGGTATAGTTAGAAGGCAGAACATACAAGAAAAACTTAAGATTTTCTGCTGTACCAGAGAAACTGGAAGGAACAGAGCAAACAAGCATCTGGACTGGTATTCCACTTCAGGATTTGTTAATTGAAAGAGCACATTATATGCCCCAAACCTGACCATGAGAAAGCAGCCAAGATCTGTTTATTAGTAAAGATTCAATTATACCAGCAGAAAGAGTTTATCCTGACAAAACTGTGGCAGAAGGGCAAAGTATTTAAAATTGAAGTCAGCAGAGTGTTTGTGGAAAATGATTGTTCACTGTACAATATGCAGCATAGAAGTCAAAGTTACCCTGCAATCAGGGAACGTTGAGAGGCAGGTATGAGATTCAAGCCGTTGTATCTAGCTGTCTTCAGAATATTTTTTTTCCTGGATGATCAAAGATATTTTTGATGCAAAACAGGATAAGGAGGAAATACATATGTTTATCCAACAAAAAGTGAGCCATCAAAAATAATAACTCTAATAGAGAGCTTTTGCCAATGAAAACTTTTGCAGTGTTCCAAAGGGAAATGCTTGAGGGACAGAAAAAAAAAGCAGAGGAGTTGACTAGAAGAATATATGGAATACCTGAGACTTGAACCCGAGTCTGGTGTTGGAAGATGGAGATGAACAGGAAGAAGATGAGCAACACTGAAATTAGTGAATAAATGTGAGCTTATAAAGCATCCATGTGGACTTTTGTTGACTGTAAAGCATATACCCCACTCTACATCATTAATGTTTAGAAGGACACTAAAAGGAAAAAAAAGTAACTTTAAGTAAAACCATTATTATTCTTAATAGTATTTGTATAAAACTTTTCAGAATATAATGCTGAATGTTATATACTAAAACAGATTTGTGTCCTATGTAGTTGGGTATCTTACATGTGGGGTTGAGGGCAAGTCTTTTCAGTAATGTTTGTGATGAATATATTAAAGTAAACAAGTAATTTTATTTTAGTTTTAAGAAATAAAGGCATTATAATGTAAAAAGAGAAGAAAGGCGGGACAAACGCAAGTTTAACTTAATCTGGTGTAATATTGGGGTGTTGGGATGGGGTTTAAAAGTGCACAGATTACATTATATGTAGAGTGTAAGATGTTTTCTCTTATGTTTGCATTAGTGAATGTCTGGATGAATGCTTTTGGCTTGATCTAAAAAAAAAAAAAAAAAAAACGTTTTCTGTAAGCAAGTTTAATCAAAAAATAAGACCATGATCAGTGCCATGAAAAGTGCTAAGTTTCTTGCGTAAGCAATGATATTGGCTTGTTTTTTTCCCTTTAGCAAATGTTCAACGTGTTTTAGAAAGCCTGCAGCTGAAGGCAGTTAAAAATTCTATTCTTATGGTTCCATGGAAACTAGATGTCTTCTGGTACAAGCAATCAACCTTGAGAGTTCTGAATGTTGTTTGCTGAGGGAAATGCAAATTTTACTAGAACAGTGTGTAATTAGTCTTATTTAGAGATAGCCATTGTAATTTTTCTTAAGGCTAAAAGTTTAATGTTTTCTGAAAGCATGCAAGTTGTTTTTCACATGTGGGAGGGATATAGAACAGGCAGCAATCAACGTAAATAGGAACACAGGCTGCAACATGCTTTGGCATGGGATAACCTTTAAATCTGATGTCAGTCTTCACTCAGTCCTTGACTGTGGGCTCGGTTCATCGCCTCTGAACCGACTCGACCATTTACTTCAGCTTGCGCCTTCCAAACATGTGAGCCAGTCTCTACCCATAATGCTCCTCTCAAAATGACCTCATATCTCGTTTGCCGCTTCAGGTGTCAGACACGTTCAAACTTTCTCTCGAGCCTTGGCTTATTCTTAAGTAGGTTTTTTTTGCCTATTTAAAATCTCTTTTTGAATATTTTTTTTTATTTTTTTTTCTTCTTGATAGCTTTCTTACTGTCTACCCTCTCCTCTCATTTTAGCTTCTCCTTAGCGTGCGTGTATATTTTTCCCACTTTCCATGCTACCATTGGTAGTTTTTAAAGAACCATCATTGGTATATCCCTTACCTTTTTTAAGGTACATCTTAAATACCATTGTTGGTATTTCCTACCCCTTTCCTTCTTATTCTCTTCCAAAAACAAAAATCTTTGTTTCTATCCTTTTCTGCCAAACTGTGTGTGTGAGACTAGTTAGCATTATGGCTGAAAAACAAGTTTGCTCAGCTAAATCCTCTAAAGACACCTCTGGATTTAAAAGGTGTCAGAAATGCCAGGGCAAAATGCCCAACTCTGATGGGCATACCCTTTGTCTCTATTGTTTGGGGAAAGTCCACTTACAAGAAAGTTTCCCAGTCTGTTAGTTTCTCTATCTGTACACTTACTGAGCATAAGAACAAATAGATACTTAAGGGACTTATAAAATCTGAATTTGAAGAGGCCATTTCTGGGTCTAGAACTAAAGCCAACACTTCATCATCATCCTCATCATTATCATCCTCCTCCTTCCACTAGTACGAAAATACCTTCTTCGCTTCCAAGTACCTCGGCACCATCCCAGAAGGTTTCTGAAGGGCCTTTGGTGCCAAAGAGTTCTTCAGCACTGAAAGGTATATCTGACTCGGCACCTACAAAATTATTGGAGCTGAGAACGACTTCTCAGCACCCACAGAGATTTTGGTGCCAGAACAGTCAAAGCTGACTTTGCTGCCAAGGACAAAATATTCACAGACTATTGACCCTTTTAAGGACAGGCTATCAAGCCCTTTCTTCGAAGTGAGACCCCTTAGGTCTCCTTCGACTGCCTTGATTCGATCCACTAAGAGTCTCTCAGAGGCTGACAAGATGAGACTGGTGGATCAGCTCCTGATGGTGAGGGGATTGTCCTCAGTTTCAAGCCATTCTGGCATTGGAACCAGCCTACCTACGACACCAGCTGTTCCTCCTCCTCCAACTCCTATTAAGTCATTGGAGTCCTCTGTCCAACATTCCTGGCATTGACTGTCTCTGTTCCCGTAGCATCCTCTTCTCTGGTATGGAGAGCTGCCTTGAGCTCCTCTGGGCTTTCGGCACCGGAGGCCTCCTGGGGTCAAGACTCTCTGGCCGGGTGTGGGGTGGAGGGGTCAGTTTCCTTAACTTCAGAGCCGTCCATGTCCCTTGGTGCCTCGGCCTTTGTAGGATTGACCCAGGCTTCTGTTTCGGGGGTTGCCTCTTCAGTGCGGGATGCAACTCTGGTTTTGAAGGAATCCATTTTGGTTGCAGGCTACCATTCCTTGGGGGGGCAGTCTTCCAGATCATGGAGAAGGCTTTGTCCACTGGGGACTCTGTCTTTGCCGTCCCTGTCGGGACTAATTTCTACATCCCCTCAACCTGAGCTGCCATCCATCTCATCCCCAGGACAGAGGGCATAAAAGTCCTAGGATAGACCCACTTTGGTGGTTTACTCTTCGGACACTCCCTCCGGATCATCCCCCTGAGGAAGTACCTGCGAAGAAGTACAAGAGGAAGGACTTGGACTCCCTGGAGGAGTCTTTCACCGACGATACTGATTTTGATGAAGGGGAAGGTTCCCTCAGGTCACCCCCTGATGATGTGTTTTTCAGGGACATACTAGAAATCCTGAAACAGAAGGGTGGCTAGTCCTCCATTCAGCCTTCCTCTGAAGAGTCAGTATACCTGGATGCTTTTCGTGCCCAACCCTGTACTTCTTGGATCTCCGCCCGCTGACTATCCCATTAAGTTGATCACTCAGGCGTGGAAGATTCCAGACTCCATCGAGCCGATCCCCAAGAGGCCTGATTGTATCCTGTCAGCCCCTAAGGATGAGCCACACTGGTCTAAAGGCATACCCGTTGATGCCATGGTGATAATGACAGCCATGAAGAAGAAACTTGCTGAGGAAAGTCGGTCTATCCATCTTCCTAACAAGGAGTCTAGGACTTTGTATAGGTTTGGGAAATGTCTTTATGCTTCATTGACTTTTGATCTTAGGTCCTTGAATTATATGGTGCACTTTGCAAGATTACAGAGGGATCTGATCAATGAGCTCTTGGATACCATCTTAGGAGCAGTAGCTGAAGGGATACGGGGCAAAGTTACATCTCTGCTAGCAACCCTTGATGCAATTTCTAACTCGTTCATGAAGCTGATTGCTCATGCAGCTGAAGGGATGACTAGAGCAGTGGGTTCAGGCATAGCCATTAGAAGGAACTCCTGGATGCGCTTGTGTGACTTTGTGGAGCCATTTAAATCATCATTCATGAACACTTCATTTGATGGATCTACTCTTTTTGGTCCCAAGGTAAATGACACACTAGACAGATGTGAGAAAGATGGTAAGACCCTTTCTATCAGTGGCATACTTTTCTCCACTCCTCAGTGGCCTTACTCTAGGAACCAGAGAAGCGGGAGACTATGGTTTAAAAAATCCAAAGGGCCTTTCCAGGATTCATGCAGCAAAGACATTCCCCATGGCAGAGGGTGAAGTAATGGAAGATGCTGCCCCAGAGACAGAAAAAGATAGGAAAACCAGGGTTCCAGAGAATCTTTCTCTGATACTTCATATAAGCACCCCTGAACGGGGGCCTGATTGCCCTCATCTGGAGGCAGTCTGGGCACTACTTTCACTGCACCAATCTGCCTGGCAAATATTAACTACGGACAAATGAGTGCAGGGAATAATATCCAGCGGTAACAAAAATTCCACTATTATTACTCCTAATAACCCAGAAAAAACTCCTGGATGTTACACCCAGTCAAAGGAAAGCAGCAGTCAGATAAATTCAAAAACTACTGAAGAAAAGAGTCATCCAAAAAGTCCCACCAGACCAAACAGGATCCAGGTTTTACCCTAGGTTCATTTTGGTGCCTCAAAAAAAAAAAAACGGGACTGGAGACCCATCTTCGATTTCAGCCAGTTCAACAATGTAGTTCAGAAAACCAAATTCTGGATGGTCTTGGTACAGTCGATGCTTCCTTTCTTGGAAAAAAAGTGATTGGATGTACTCGGTAGACCGCCAGGACACCTATTACCATATAAAAATGGAGTAATGCTCCAGGAGGTTTCTGCACTTCCAGCTGGGAGACAGTCATTTCCAATTCAGAGCACTGCCCTTTGGACTCACCACAGCCCCCAGGGTGTTCACCAAATCCATAGCACTGGTTGCATCTCATCTCAGACTGCAGGGCTTTCACGTTTTTCCATACCTCGATGACTGGCTCCTTACTGCTACAACCAGGCATCGGTTAGAACAAGCAAGAGATTACACTCTACACCTCTTACTTCATTGGAGGCTGCTTAGATAACAGGAATCACTTCTCTTAATCCAGAAAGACTGCAATGCATCAGAGTCCAAGTCTCTCAAATTCTAAGAAACAACAGAGTGCTAGCAAAATTAGTCCTAAAAGGGCTAGCCTCAATGGCAGCAGCAAATACCATCACATGCGAATCTTGCAATGGTTACTTGCCTCCCAGTGGTGTCTGATTTATCAACTAATGTCTTACCCAATTGTAATTACCAACTGCTGCAAACAGGATCTTTTGTGGTGGTTCCCTTCCAATCAGATTCTCTTGGGGCGACCTTTCATTCTTCCCCAACCCCAAGCCATAGTGACCACAGATGCTCCCCAGATAGGGTGGGGGGCATTATCTGGGAAGAACAGTCCAAAGCACGTGGTCCCAACTAGAGGATAACTTGCACATCAGTGTTCTGGAAATGAGGGTAATGCTGTTAGTGTTGCAAGCATTCCAGGATGTCTTTCATCTGGGAACAGTAGCAATTCAAACCAAGAATATGCCAGTAGTTTGGTATATCAACAAGCAAGGGGAACCAGATCTTAATTATTGTGTCCAGAAGCAGTCAGAGTTTGGCAATGGGCGATGTCTTCCAACCGCTTTCTCATAGCAGTGCACATTCCAGGGAGCTCCAATGTGATATTCCAGGGAGCTCCAATGTGATAGCACACAAGCTGAGCAGAACTATTCTCATGCCTCATGAGTGGTCTCTCAGTCCTGCAGTGGCGAGCAAGATTTTTTGTCACTGGAGCCAACCTTGCTGCAATCTCTTTGCCTCACCCTAGAACAACAAGTGCAGAAGTTAGTTTGCCCTAATTCCCCTGCTGGGGCAGTCACCCAGAGACGCTCTCCTTCATGATTGGCTCCCTGGTCTTCTCTGTGCCTTTCCTCCAACTCCATTGATATCGCACTTTCTAAAGAAAAAAAATTGTAACCACAGAAGAAATGCTGGAAATTCGAAGAAAAAAACAATGTAAACACAGCACTGGAGAACAAAAAGTCAATAAAGGTCCGCACCCATAAAAAAATTGCAGAAATCCTCCAAAAGCTATAAACTAGTTTAATTCCACAACACAAGTTAGGTTAAGTGCTTTTGTTTCATCATTGGAAACCTCATCAGAACTGTGATTTTAGTCACAAACACAATTTAAATATACATCACTCCATGCTGATTAGTTAAAAAACAGTAGTGATAATTGGTACATCTTTTTTTTAAAAAAACATGCATAATGCATCTAAAACCCTGATAATAAATCAACCTGAAAGCACAAACCAATATACATAGGTACATATATACACTTATAAAAATCAAGTTCAGAAAAAAAACTGATGTGAATTAATTATAACCTATTTGCTCTTATCTTTAGAGCAGGAACTATGGAAACATGGTCATTCAACCCAGGACTTGTACAAGCATCCAGGGCCAGTTGCCACACCAATTCCCGATTTTCTAGTTTTGTTTTCCAGTCCCCATCCCGTTCAATGGGTTTAACCTGCTCAATAATACAAAATTTAAATTTGGCTTCTGGGCTTCTTTTTTTACGTTAGGTGGATGCAACTGTTGATTTGGGGCAGTAGTTCCTAACAGGAGGGTTAAACTTCATTTTTGAAGATGCACATAGATTTGTGTGTTTCTTCTAAGTTAATAGGTTATTGGAATATTCTGAAAATATATTTAGTTTTTTGTTTAAGGGTTTTCATTGAAACAGTATATCTTGAAAATGTGGTGTAGCTTGGAAAGAAATGAGCATGTGAATTTGATAATAAAATTAATTCAAGACTGATATCTGGTGGAATATGAGGAATAAAGGAAAAGGGGAGTAATTATGCTAATTGCTAGAGGAGCTGCATAAGTGATAGAAGAGGAAAAAAAGATTGTGGTAGTAAGGGACTACTGGCAAGGGAGGAGGATTACTCTGTCAATATATTTATATTCCCCAAAAGCTGCTATTATGCGCCAAAATGTTGAGATAAGTGGCTTTTAGCAGGGAATATTACTTATAGGTGGGGACTGGAACTTGATTTGCAACAGTGAGGATATATTTGAGGGACCTGGAAGGGTAAATATAACAAAAGAGAGTATATTTCTGAATAAATTTATGAAAATGTTTGGTATATTCAGTAGTAGGAGATCTGAGATAATTTACGTTATTCCCCAAGGTACAATAAAAGGGCTAGACTAGATAGACATTATATTTTACAGGAGAATGTGCATTTAATTGAAGTGCAACATTTCACATCCAATAACTATTTCAGAACATGCACCAATAAAAACCAAGATGAAAAATGGAGCATAGTGAAATAAAAATGAGACACTGGTGCTTTCCCACCTACCTGAAAAAAGAGAGGATATTAAGGAATGGGTAGTGGGAATTGTTTGGGAGTTATTATGGAAGGTAGAAATTTCTTCAGAAATTATAGCTAGTGAGTGGGATAAAATTAAAATAAGTTTAAAAATAAGGTAAAAATAAAAGAAAAAGGTATGGTTAAGATGTAATTGAATTATTTAGAGGGGCTAACAAGAGGTTTAAGTGTTGCAGAATAAGGGGAATCTCACAGAACAAGAAGAGGCACAACTGCAAAGTGCTAAAGAGAAATGGAGTGTCTGGGTAATATGCATGAGTTTAGAAAGATTGCTGTTAAGGAATTGTTTTTTGATGACTCCAAAACACAAAAACTTGTAGCACAGCAACTTATGTAAACAGAAAGTAGAAAGGGTTGTTACCAAACTTAGAGAGCATGTAACAAGAAAAATAACCAGAGATCCTGTAGAGGTATTAGAGATATTTAGGAAATTTTAAGAACATTTCTATAATGTAGAGAAATGTGGAAATCAAGAAAGAGCATAAATTGAAATATTATTGGAAGATTGTGGTATGCCAAGGTTAGAGGTAAATGAGACTCAACAATTAACAGTAAGGTAGGAGGACATGAGATAAAAAGGTACTGTATATTCAATCTGCGGGAAAGTCTCCAGGAACAGTTGGTATTCCTGTGGATGCTTAAAAGTTGCAAGGGATAAAAGTAATAAAGGTCTGGAAGGTTTTGTTCAACAGTGTTTTAAAAGGAGGGGAAACACCAACATCTTGGAAGAAAGCTGTGGTGGCTGCAGTAACTAAAGATGGTAAAGAACTCGGATGCATCTTCATATAGACCCATTTCAAATAAAATATTTTGTCTGTACAAGCGAAACAAATGGTAAAGGTGTTGCCAAAATTGATGTACATAGATTAGTGTGGTTTTGTGGTTGGAAGGCAAACATTTGACAGCATTCATAGAACAAACAAGGATGATCCAGATGGAGGCAGAATGTACTTCTGCTGTTGGTGGATCTTGATACAGAGGAAGCATTCAACAGGGTACTTGTATCTGTCTCTCTTCTTCTTCTTCTTTCGGCTGCTCCCATTAGGGGTTGCCACAGCAGATCAACTGTTTCCTTTTCTTCCTGTCCTCTTCATCTTGCTCTGTCACACCAACCACCTGCATGTCCTCTCTCACCACATCCATAAACCTTATCTTAGGCCTCCCTCCTTTCCTGTTACCTGGCAGCTTCACTCTTAGCATCTTTTTCCCAATATACTCTGCATCCCTCCTCAGCACATGTCCAAACCAACATAATCTTGCCTCTCTGGCTTTGTCTCCAAACCTTCAAACCTCGGCTGAGCTTCTAATGTACTTATTCCTAATCTTGTCCATCCTCGTCACACCCAGTGCAAATCTTAACATCTTCAACTCTGCCATGTCAAGCTCTGATTCCTGCCTTTTTGTCATTGCCACTGTCTCCAACCCATATCACATAGCTGGTCTCACTACCCTCTTGTAGACCTTCCCTTTCACTCTTACTGGTACTAATCTGTCACAAATCACTCCTGACACTCTTCTCCACCCACTCCATCCTGCCTGTACTGTCTTCTTCACCTCTCTTCCACACTCACCATTACTCTGAACTGTTGATCCCAAGTACTTAAACTCATCCACCTTCGCCACCTCTACTCCCTACATCCTCACCATTCCTCTATCCTCCCTCTCATTCACACACATATATTCTGTCTTAGTCCTGCTGACCTTCATTCCTCTTCTCTCTAGAGCATATCTCCACCTCTCCAGGGTCTCCTCCACCTGTTCCCTACTCTCAATACAGATCACAATGTCATCTGCAAACATCATAGTCCATGGGGACTCCTGTCTGATCTCATCTGTCAACCTGTCCATCACCATTGCAAATAAGAAAGGGCTCAGAGCTAATCCTTGATGTAATCCCACCTCCACCTTAAATGCATCTGTTACTCCCACCGCAGACCTCACCGCTGTCACACTACCCTCGTACATATCCTGTACCCACTCTTACATACTTCTCTGACACTCCCGACTTCCTCACACAATACCACAACTCCTCTCTAGGCACCCTGTCATATGCTTTCTCTAAATCCACAAAGACACAACGCAACTCCTTCTGACCTTCTCTGTACTTCTCCATCCACACTGTCAGAGCAAACATCGCATCTGTAGTGCTCTTTCCTGGCATGAAACCATACTGCTGATTACTAATCATCTCCTCCCTTCTTAACCTAGCTTCCACTACTCTTTCCCATAACTTCATGCTGTGACTGATCAGTTTAATCCCTCTGTAGTTACTACAGCTCTGCACATAACCCTTATTCTTAAAAATTGGTACCAAAACACTTTTTCTCCATTCCTCAGGCATCCTCTCACTTTCCAACATTTCATTAAACAATCTATTTAAAACTCCACTGCCATTTCACCTAAACACCTCCATGCTTCCACAGGTATGTCATCTAGACCAACAGCCTTTCCGTTCTTCATCAACTTCATAGCTATCCTTACTTCCTCCTTGCTAATCCACTGCACTTCATGATTCACTATCCGCACATCACCCAACCTTCTCTCCCTCTCATTCTCTTCATTCATCAACCCCTCAAAGTACTCTCTCCATCTGCTCAACACACTCTCCTAGCTTGTGAGTATGTTTCCCTCATTATCCTTTATCACCCTTACCTGCTGCACATCTTTACTAGCTCAGTCCCTCTGTCTAGCCAATTGGTACAGGTCCTTTTCTCCCTCCTTAGTGTCTAACCTTTTATACAACTCGTCATATGCCTTATCCTTAGCTGTCTCTCTTATTCATATATATATATATATATATATATATATATATATATAAAATGTATGTAGCTTCGTAGAGTAGTTGCTTGTGTTTTTTGTGGTAATACTTATTCTTGTACTACTCTGCATTGTTCCTCTGAGTTGGGTTGTCTTTCTTGGATGCCTGCCATATGTTAGCTCGTAATGTGTAGTGAGACATCAACCTTGATGAAACCAGCAATATTATCAAAACAGGTGTAAGTCCTTTACAGCAAGAAGCAATAGTTGCAATCCCACAATGAAAATAATTAATTTGCAATTTATTTGTGTTTGTGTACTTAATGGAAAAAGAGTTTGTCTAAGTGACACAAATTATCTGGTTTGTCTTTAAACAAAAAAATGAAAAACGATTTTTGAATTTCAGGTAAGGAAAACCTTAAGGTTTATTAAAAAAGAACACAAATGCTGGTTTTATAAAACTGTATAGTAACCTGCCTCTTCAAGAAACATTTTACACAGTAGTTAATAGTAGAAATAATGTAGGAAAAATGTGTAGTAGTAAAATAAGATATATGCAGGTACATACATATTTAAATCAGAATTTGCCACTTTAGAATATATGTTTGACAAGATGTCTTTGTCCGCAAAACATATACTGGCATTTAAAAACGTAGTACTTTACATTTCTTCTGGAATGCTAGGTTTCAGAAAAGCTGGCAACATGCGTGAGAGCTGTAGCTCAGAGTTATTTTCCCTTTATTCCATCCCAGTGAGCCTCTATCTCCCTGACATTTATCTTTACCTGTAAAGGATCTTACTGCTGCAATGTCAGTTTTACTGTCATGGAAGTTTGCAGTTATCCTTCAGATGTTTTTTTTTTTCCCTCAAGGACAGGTGCGTGTAAGAGGGCTGAAATTTATTGGAGAAAACTGGCAAAGGAAACAAGGAATGGGGAGGAAAAAAACTAGAGTGAGTGGGAAAGGTAATAGAATGGGAAGAGACCAATAATTTATTTGGAATGCAGGTTAGCGATTGCCTTCCTTATCAAAGGTTGATATCAGAGTATAGGCAAAGAGAAATAAATGGGGGTGTCCTGAATGAAAGACCAGCACTGTTAAGAGTTTTTAGCAGAATCTAGAACAGAAGTTGCCGTTAAAAAAGGAATAATTAGTAGAACATGTAAAGTATTACATGATAACTATAAGAATCAATTAGAGGAGGTTAGAAAGGATTGGGAAGAGAAATTGCATAAGCAGTTCACAAAGAAACAATGAGAGGATATATGTATGCCTCCCTAATATGCAGCAAAATCTAGAAGGTTTGAGATTTTTGCTTGGAAATGTTTACATATATGTATTTTTATACCCCAAGTAGACTACAAAGAATTTTTCCTCAGATACACAACAAATATTGGAGGTGTGACTGGGAAGAAAGAGGCACTTGGGAACATATTTTCTGGGAGTGAAGTGGTACTTTATGGATTCCTTGCAGGATGCACTGTCAGAGATGCTGGATGGGCAGGTTGGTGTGATGAGGGAGATTTTTCTAAGCTATGATACAGAATCGGAATTGACTAGACATGGTAAGGCCTTGCTTGCCTAATTATGATGGCTGCCAAAAAAGCAATTATTACAAAATGGAAATGAAAATGTAAATCAACAATATTAGAAATAGTGAATACAGTAACAGATAAAACAACTGGAATTGAGATCTTTAGAAAAGGGTAGGAGCAAACTGCACAGGAAATAAAATTGGAATTGTGGGATCAATACATATAGAGAAGGAATGAGGTTTAAAAGAAGGCAGGACTTAAATGAGCTATGTAATGTCTGACTGAAAATTGGATAGATTATTAGTGATGTATAATGTGTGCAACTGGGAGTGTCAGTTTGGTTTGTGATATAAAATGCTTGCAACTAGGATTGTGTTTGTGGTTCGATTTCATTTATATAAATGTATGATTGCTTACGTCGTAAGTGATGGTTTAATAAAGATGTTGCTTGTTTATTAAAAAGGGGTAGGAATTTAATAATTTATGTAATGTTGCTTAGGTTATATGATATATCAAATATATGATATATCGAATATATGTGAAGTATAATGTTTGTTAATGTTAATTTAATGCAATTTGAGTATTATATAAATGTAAATGTGCTTGTGTCAGAAGTGATGATTCAGTAAAGGTGTTTAAAAAAAAAAAAAGGACAGGTGCGTATACATTATGTTTAGTTATATGTTCAAGATACCAATGTATTACTCCTTATGCAACTATGCATGTGGTAAATAATTATTTTTCCCAGGAGAGATGTAGGGAGGGCCTGCATTCCTAACAAGTAGGTCAGGGTGCGCACATACCAGATGATAAGAATAATATCTGCAAAGGAGGCAGGAAACATAAGAATACAAACAAGGAAATTATGGATATTCCTTACTAGTATTTAACAACTTCTACACATTTTTCTCTCAGGGACTTTTTTATTCTCAGCAGTGTTTAATTCTTGTATTTTAAAGCTGCATTCAGCTACAGCTCTTCCTTTTTATGCAGTGGTTATTATAAAGGCTTATTGCTATTTGATCTAGCTTACTTACCTTTGCATATATTTTTATTTTCATTTAGTACAGGTAATTCATAAAAACAATTTTAAGTCAAATTATAAAGTGCTGTAACCCCAAGATTCAACATTGATAATTTGGCATATTTTTATCCAATCCCTTGGCAGATACTTGCTGTTTTATGATCATTTTCTTAGTTTGCTGCCAGTGTTTCAGTGCTTTGATCTGGAAAGTTATTAGGGAGGGCATAACTGCACTTAGCAAATTTGTGGTGGGAGCAAGAATGTAAGTATCCCATAGGATAGTCTGATTATCTTGGTACAGTATTAACTCTTGGATGCAGTGTCAATTCCTCCGGTCTCCAAATTGTAGTTGTCATTTCTTGGACATTTACTGGATGGTCAACAAAAAGACTCCAGACATTTCTGTGTGTAATTACCTGAAATAAATATCCCTACATATCATCTTGTGAAATGTAGTGCTGTTGACATCATTTTTAGGTAGGAGGTTTGACTATTGCAAAATATGCTGTCATCATGTAGTCACTCTTTTGTGTGTAAAATCATGAAATGCCTTCATTTACCTACAGTAATGATCACATCTCTCTGTTGTTCCATCTTGATTTAAATTTCCCTCTTGCACGAGTCCTAGATTGAATTTTCAAAGCCGTCCTTGGGTGGTGGGAATGTATTTCGTGCATCCCAGGAGTAATTTTATTTTGGCCGGTTTATACATTCATCAGTCTTGCAGCTGGTATGCTTTCATTATCTGACAGGGAAAACAATTTCTTTTAGTTGTTGTTTTGGAATTTTAAAGGATATTTTTTGCTTTTTATTCTGTTTATCTGAGCCTGTGGTATAGTTAACCGGTATAATGGCATAGTGCTACTAAAAACTCTCTTGATAGCATCAGTATCTGTAGTGAAAATTGTAATAATTAAGAACTCCCTTAATTGACTGTTGGTTATCTAGTTGCCTAAAATTTCAGAAAATGATTTCCTGTCAGTTTCCTCATTAATGCTAGCTAACATTTTGTATCACTATATTTCTTTGTAGCTGTTTTTGGTTTGTTATTTGGGACTTTAGTGAGAGATACTAAAGCTGAAGTACTAATAATACTAACCACCCCACCTCAGTCCTTGCCAACCCTAAACCTGATGTTTGTAAACTTTATCTTACCAGTTGGTGTGTCTTGTCTATTATTTTTTTCTTCATTACAGGCTCAGGTGTGTCATAGATTAACAATTCACTGTTGTTATAACATACTAATGCTTCAAAGATGTATCATGATGTTTCCTGTGGCTCTGCATTGAGATATAAGTAGTTAACACTTTTCTTAAACTGAGTTTTACTTTATAACTTACTGGTTTTGCATCTTAAAAGGGTAATTTAGTAGAAATTAACAACAGGTCCAGAAAATACATGATTTCACCATAGCTTGATAACTTTGCTTGCTTTTCTTATATTTGTGTTGTGGGTGTGCCTAAAATACCCCATATGTTTCACAAGCACTGGATACCTCTTTCATCATGGAATTCTGTTTAAATTTGAAATGCTTGCCAAAGGATATTGCATTTTTGTGCAAAGTACATACCTCCCATTGTATTGCATGATTCACATATTCAAAGTAGTTTTATTGTTAAAGCAGTACATATAAAATCTGAATGTGATGAAATGTGTGGCTGTACATCTAATGAAGTCTGTTACCTAAGCCTTTCAAAACCCAGCAAGCTAATTTTTGTACAAAGCTTTGGTGAATTAGCTGAGATGCTGTCTTTCAGTCAAGTCTTAGGGCTGCCCTCACAATGGATATTCCTGCTTATATGGAATGGCTGGATGAAACAGCAGAGTCCATGCGAGTTAATCAGTTTTTCACCTTGATAGAAAACCCACAGGAGGCTTGCTAGATTGGGTTGTTTTTCCTCTTGGCAGTTGGAAAACAATGGACACATAACATGTCTGCCATGTCTGTGTTTTGATGGGCATCTTCACCAGGAGAAGCATAATTATGAGCTTCTTTTGCAGAGTTTGCCTGGATCGTGTGCTCATATGGAACAGGGAAATAGCCTCTTTGTGGCCATGTAGCATCTCATTGGAGAGCGTATGACTTTTCCAGTCTCTTCAAGGACATGGGGGCAATGATGAGGAATAAAAGACAGGTATTTTCCTTATAATACCAGTTGTGTTTTCTAGGTCCCTCTCCCAGCATTTTAAAAATGCAAATTATTTGACATCTCACCATGTAAATGTGACATTTTCCACAGGTTCTAAATCCTACAGTTCATATTTTACCACAATTTTTGTCAAGCACTTGTGAAACAAAGGCATATTCCATCTTCTTATCCCAGCCAATATCTGTTGATAAGGAAATAACTAGCTTTGTCTTTGTGGTCTGCAGAATTGTTTAGGGAGTAGCTGGCCCCTTAATACCTTAACCATGGTGTAATTATCTAAAATTAATTTCCATTACTCAGATAATAATCCTAGACCTGTAATGTATGTCTCTGTAACAGTTATTACTCCCTGATGGATGAGGAGTCCATTCTAGAGCAGCAGTAATCTCTGCGAGGTATACCTGTCTCTCCAAACTGTTTAGATCTCTTGCCCGAGAAATAAGAGATTCTGGAGTAAAATGGTAGTAATGCTGCTTCTGACTTCTACCTTTGGGGCCCAGACTCCAAAATACTATAGTTCTCTCTGAATACACTGGGTAATTGACATTCAGCATGATTTTTGGCATGCAGGAAGACGCTGTCATTTACTAAAGTATTCTCAAGTCAGATTTATGTCCTCTGTCAGGCACAGACCTTCTTTCTTAGGAAAACTGGAGAAACAGGAATGGGTTGAGAGACTTGCACAGCTCCTCTTCATCCACATCTCAGGGACACTGCTAAGTGTCTGCATTCCTGTTATGTACATATACCTCTCTTAAAGTGATATACTGCTATAACTGTCAGCTGATATTTCTTTTGCGAATATTGCTGCAACTGCTGATACAAATTTGCATTAGGTTATCTTATTTTATTGCATTGCCACCCTATACACAATCGATGGCAGATGAAGATTTCTCTTTTTTTAATTAAAACAATTATTTAAATTTATAATAAAAAATAAACTCTATAAACAATACATTATATAATAGAAATAGAAATAACTATTTACAAAGGTCCATAAAACAAACTATATATCTATTGATTAAATTATTAAGATTCAATATTTTTCAAGAAGTTTATTACATTTTTGCCAAGCTTTATAAGCAGAAAACTAATTCATAGTGGAAAGGGATGATGAAATAGGGAGAAGCTCAAGAAATAAGCAGTGAATGGCTTTTTGGATGCAGGCCTTTAAAGAGAATAACAATAATCATGCAGAATATTATATCTATAAAGTAGCAGAAAGTATCACAAGAACTAAGCCAACACAGGAATGGAGAAAGGAGATTCTGCTGATAGGGATGACTGCAGTTAGGGATGTAGACAACAGGCAAGAGGGGGCTGGAATTTATTGGAGAAAACTGGCAAAGGAACCAAGGTATTTGGAGGAAGTAACTAGAGAGGGAAAGATGATACAATGGGAAGAGGCTAAGCATTTATTTGGACTGCAGGTTACAGATTGCCTTCCCTATCAAGGACTGATATTGGAGTATAGACAGAGAAGTTTTCCTCTAGTAGACAGCAAATGTTGGAGGTGTGATGGGGAAGAAAGAGGTAATTGGGAACATATTTTCTGGGAGTACGGTGAGTTGGCGGGCTTTAAGAATTTCCAGCAAGATGCATTGTTGGAGATGCTGGGTGGGCAGATTGGTGTGACGTGGGAGATAATTCTTCAGAGCTATGATACAGAATCAGAATTGCCTAGACATGCTAAGGCCTTGCTGTGTCTAATTATGGTGGCTGCCAAAAAGCAATTATTAGAAAGTGGAAATCAAAATCTAAACCAGCTATACTAGAAGTGGTGGATATAGTAACAGGTAAAACAACTGGAATTGCGATCTTTAGAACAGGATAGGAGCAAACTACATAGGAAAAATGGGAATTGTGGAACAATACATACAGGGGAGGAATGATGTTTAAAAGAAAGCAGTACTTAAATGAGCTATGTAATGTTGACTGAAAATGATTGGGTAAATTATACGTGATGTATAATGTTTGCAACTGGAAGTGTGTCAAGTGTGGTTTGTGATTTCAAATGCTTGCAAGGGGGATAGTGTTGGTGTGGTTTGTTTTCATTTATGTAAATGTATGATTGCCTATGTTGTAAGTGATGGTTTAGTAAATATGTTTCTTGTTAAAAAAGGCAGGAATTGAATACGTTTTGTAATGTTGCTTAGGTTATACAGTATGTAGCAATATATTTGAAGTATAATGTTTGTAAACATGAACTTGTTAATATAGTTTGATTACTTTGATGTAAATGTAAATCTGCCTATGTTTCAAGTGATAATTTAATAAAGATGGTTAAAAAAAGCTTTATCAAAATGAGTAAGATTTGTTGCTCTCATCTTTACAGTCAAAAGTTCAATTTTATAAACAGTTTTTGTAATATTAATAAATTCAAGAAATGGAGTAGTTTTGTTTTTTGTTTTTCTAGTTTTTAGTAATTACCTTTCTAGCTATGGCTTGTATAGACCAAAGAAGAGGCACTTGTACCCTAGGAATAATAATATGAATTTAAGCATTAAATAAAATTAAAGATTGAGACATGATTCAGCTATCTGACCATAACACTAGAGTAAGATTATTAATATCTTCCCAGAATGGGAACACTACCTTACATTTCAAGACCTTATGTATCCAGTCTGCATTTATGACTAAATCACGTCACCAGCACTTTACATTTATGGAACTGTATATTAAAACAATTTTATGTGGAGTGACAAATGCTCTTTGCATGAATTTCCATGTAAAGATTTTCCAATAAGATGTTTTTTTTTCCTGCAGATTGTAAGATCAGTTTTTTATTTTCATCAGAGAAAGCTTTTATTATTAATTTGTAAAGAATAATTCCAAAAGCTATCAGTAGAATACGAATAACATAATTTAAGAATTCTATATATCTTGGATAAATAGGATGTAGTAGCTACTAAATTATTATTAATACTAATTAGAAATTCTAAAATTTTTGGAAGTGATTTCAATTGAGTGTCATGTATAACATCTATTTTAGACAGTACAAATTGTCTGCAAATTTGTATAAATAACCAGTTATTTAGATCTAAACTATATGTTCCTAAAGGATATTCTGAAGTGTACAGTGTATCATTTAAACAAATGATGCCAGAAGATTAAATGACCTTTTGAAGTGTAGCATTTTAATTTGCATTGTTTTTCTAAACATTCATTAATAAAGGCAGTAGGAAACAAAGAATAAACTAATTAATATGATTAGAATGAATACATTTCTTGAAGTACATGAAAATGTAATTGATATATGGAATCAAATTATAGTTATTAGTATTATTCAAATAATAGTCTTTTAACCACCAGTAAAACTTATTTGATATCATTTGCATATGATACTGTAATATTTTTATAATTAAAGAGCAATATCTTCATGTATTAATTTCCATTTCGATTGATATGCTAAATTAAGCCATAATACTACTGTCTTAATGCTGTTTGAAGTAACATATAATTCTGTGTCTGGAAAATCTACGCCTCCCTCATCCCAGCCTCTCATATGCCAATCAAAAAGAAATCCTTGATTTGCTTGGGTAACAAAGAAATTTAAGTAGGATGATATTTGTTTTCTTTAAAAAGGTTTTTGATGGAATTGAAGTTAATGATTGTATAAAAAAAAAAAAAAAATTGGTATCACCATTTTAATTAGTGTTAGACAATCTTCCGTAGTAAAGAAAAGTTTATTCCAATTGGAAGTTAATTGAGTAATGTTTCAAAAATTAGCTTAAAGTGTACTAGAACCAAATCTTTACAATTTGGAGTTACTGCAAAGGTTGGGAGGGTGGCCTAATGGTTAAGGTGTTTGCCTTACAAACACAAGGTGCAGGGTTCGAGTCTCAGAAGGGATAATTGGCTAGGCTTAAAATGGCTCGCAAGAGCAGTTAGCTTAGTACTAATCTATAAACCTATGAACCTATGAACTATGATACCAAGATATTTATGTTGTGTATTATCCCAATTAAATTTATTGCGTTTCTTAAACGAGTGCTTTAATCATCACAAGACAAACATTTTATTAATAAAAAACTAAAGGTCAAACTTGAAATTCTTTCAAAATATTTCATAGCATTAACAATATGAATTAATGAGTCTTCAGTCTTGCCAATCGTAAGTAAAATACCATCAGCAAATAACTCTATTTTTGAAGTAAATTTATCACTTCTGGGTGTGGGTAATGCTGGATTTACCCACGGTTGGTGTGGTTTGGTCACGAGGGCGAAGCCCGCGTGGCCAAACAAAGACAACCGTGGGTAAATCCAGCATTACCCACACCCAGAAGTGGGTTATTGCTATTATGCAATGGCATTATTTAAGAAAATAATAATTACTTTTCTTAAATAATGGCATTGTATAATGCCTCCTTGCTGCCCTTCTGCAGCTGTCTGGTATTCTGCGGCAGTTCTGATAGTGCGCATGCGTATGCTTACGCAGTACATCAGAGCTGTGGGCAAAAGCAACAGAGAAAGCAAGATCTCCGTTGCTTTTTACAAACTGTCTCGCTATGTTAAAGGAGTTTAACATAGCGAGGCAGCTTTAAAAAAAGCTACAGAGAATCTCCATTGCTTTTTTTAAAGCTGTCTCGCTATGTTAAATCCATTTAACATAGCGAGACACCTTTAAAAAAAGCAACGGAGATAGGAAGATCTTAGTTACTTTTTTTAAAGCTGTCAGTGTGTAAAAAGCAACTGAGATCTTGCGTTCTCCGTTACTTTAAAAAAAGAATTATACTAATGGAAAAAGTCCATGCGACTGGACCTTTTTCCATTAGTGTAACTCTGATTTACAATGTGCACACTGACCAATCAGCGTGCACGTTTTAGAATATTAATGATTTTGCATTATACAACGATCCCCCAACTATATTATTATTTGATCTGATGTAATTGGCAAGACTCTACAGCCATGGCAAATAAAGGAGACAAAGAAGAACCTTGTTTAGTACATTTAGTTAGAAAGATAAGATCCTATTCTGACAGATTAGTAAGAATTATTATATAATTGAGTGATTAATTTTATAAATTCTAATGAGAAATTATATTATGAACTTTATGTAAATATTAACAATTGACCGAATGAAAATCTTTTTCAAAATCTAAACTTATCAAAAGTTTTTTTTTATTATTAGCAAAATGAATGTGAGAAGTCTAATTATATTATCTTGAACTTCTATTTTGTACTGTTATAAAGCTTTTTTACTGTTTCACTGCATTTGTGTACTATTTTATTCTGTTTTAACTGTATTTTCTTTTGCTGTAATTGCATTTTTATTGAATTACTTAAATGTAAACTGCTTTTCCATACTGAGAGTTGTATTTTCTGTTTGTGAGTGCTCTATCTGTGCTTTTCTTTGCATTTTTGTGAGGTTTCTGTGTTCTAGTCCGGTATCATATAACTGATTTGTTTATAGTTAAAAGCATTCTCTAGAGTCTCCTTGCTCCTTATCTGTTTAAAACTTTCATTTGGTGGCTAGAGCTAGTAGCTGTAATAGTTTTCCACTTGCCCTCCCTATTGATGTTGTGTTCTTATATGTGGTGGCTTTGCAGTTGCCCGCCCATACTATAAATTTGATCTGGGACACTCCTCCCAGTCTAGTGTCAGCTCATTCTACTTAATACAGAGAGAACATGTGAGAGGGCTGAATTACTTAAGTTCTTAACCTTGAATTATCTTCTGTAATTGTTGCTAGAATCTCCTTGTGTTCTGACTGAGTGTGCTTCTTGGCTGATAAATATATATTTTTGGCATTTTTTAACTGCTCAGAGTTGAATAAAACAATAATTGAATTCCGTTCAGAATACAGGTTGAATAAATTGCATTTCTTTAAACTGTATTTGCTCTAATATTGCTATACACTCAAGTGTGCTAGCTTGCACTGTACTTGAATTGTGTTTAGTGCTGTTTTAGCTGCTTTTCTGTAAAAAAAAAAAAAATTCTAAGCTTCTTTCCTGCCTTTCCTATAACTAGTCCAGTCCAGATACAGATTTGCTGTATCCAGGACTATATGTCAGCTTCTGTGCACCCAAGCCTTTCTATGTTGGAGAGAAGCCTTGTAGCTTATTAGTAGGAGTGGTAAGCACTAGGTAGCCCATCTACCACTAGAGGAGTGGTATCTGGCTCAGAAATTGTAGTTTATTGGCTGTTTGGGCGGATGTCCTTCAAGAATGCAACTGCAGTCCTGACATATATGGGTTGTCCTGCCTCAGGCAGCCCCTCGGTCGGCCGGATTCCAAAGTCTGGGTCCGGCGTCGGTTGATGTCGCCTCTTCCCTGACGTCAGAGCGGCTGGGGTATAAAAGCATCAGCCGATGCCATCTTCTTCAGTCTTTCTTGCCGCGCAGTGCCCAAAGCAGAAACAGTTCGCAAGTGCCGGTCGGCCAGCTCCTGTGTTTTCAGTTACCGAAGTCATCAAAAAGCTAAGTACCCCATTGGGGAACCTTTTCTTGCCTCAGCCGATGTCAGATAAAACTGCAAAAGTTAATAATTGTTTGTCTTGTGGTAAACAAATACCTCATAAGGACTTCCATTCTTACTGCCTTCCCTGCCTGGGCCCAGACCACAACGTCTCGGCCTGTGCTTGCTTCAATAAGCGCACACTCAGGCGCCGGGCAGAATTTGCTGAAGACTTTTTTGGGGAAAATTTCTCCTATATCATGCCGTCGGAACAACCGACAACACATATTTCCAAAAAACGGAAGGACCGGGACTGACATTCTCGGCCCGCAACTTCCACCAACGCCACGCCAAAGCTTACCGCGAGTGCATCGGTCTCTTCGGAGGCGGTAATTCAACTGCTCCAGACCGACGACACCGCTTTACCGCACACTTCAGTCCCGGAGGTTACCCCGGTGCCGGTTGTTGATTTTCCTCCTGAATCCGAAGCCCAGGAATTACCTGACACCATACCGGTGGATAAAGTTACTCCAGCACGTGGGGCAGCTAGGCCTCCGGTCTCTATGTCCATCAAGGCCTACACACGTGCTAAGGCTGCCAGCCAGGCTACGGCTCACCCTCCTAAATCCTTTTCCCAGGGTTCCACTTCTGATAAACAAGATCATGACTTTAGCTGCAGATCTAATTTCTTTAATCAGAGGCTCTCACACATCCAGACAGAGGTTCTCAGCCGCCTGCAGATAAAAGGCCTAGGGTTGAGCAGACAGATACCCTTTCCTCAGATGAAGCCTCTGGGGAATCAGACCTTTCAGATTCCCAGGAAGAATCCTTCCAGGCCTACGAGGATTCTGATGCTGATGAATCCATTCCCTCTGCCTCTCCTCCAGAGGATATTTCTTTCGGGGAAATTCTCCACTCCATGAGAGAGCATTTTCAGTGGCAGGGCCAGGATTTCTCTGACTCCAGGAAAAGACTACGTACTTTCCTTAAGTTACCCCAGCACAGGCCTTTAGCTATTCCCCCAGTGTTAGATGTATTGGATGATGTGTACTCAGACTCCAGTGCTTCCCCTGATTCTCTCCCTCCTGCTCGTGTCAAGCCAGACAGATATTACAGGGTTCCTGAAACTGATAAGCATCTCTTTAAGGCACACTCTGTGGATCTAGAAACTATTTCTCAGGGGCCCAAAGGAGTGGCCACCTCCACGGCCAAAAACCCTTTGCCCGCAGACAGGGAATCTAGGTCCTTGGAGAGATGAGGCAAAAAAAAGTTTATACCTCAACCACCCTTGCCATGAGGGCTCTTAAATGTCTTTTTCATATGTTTCAGTATCAGGATTTCTTGATGGATGATTTGCAGAAAAAGTTAGCCTCTCCTGAGCCTTTAGATAGAAAGGCCTTGCAGGATTTGGTTCATAATACTCAGCAGACATTTTTTCACAAATAACTCATGCATGGGGAAGGCCGGACATAGATCTCTTTGCCTCTCACCTCAATCATCATCTGAAGAAGTTCTGTTCGAGGACACACCATCCTCAAGCCTGGAGAATGGATGCTCTCTCCTTCAGCTGGAATTCTCTGACAATCTATGCATTCCCACCTCTACCATTAATGACCAAGGTGTTACTGAAGATCAAAGCAGAACAACCGAAAGGTATTTTGATAGCTCCAGACTGGCCAAGGCAGCACTGGTATCCATTACTAAGGAGCATATCTCGCACCAAGCCGTGGCCCCTGCCTCAATGGCCTCTGCTTCTAACTCAGCACAAATACAGAACTGTTCATCCCAACCTGCAAACATTGCAGCTAACAGCTTGGAGGGTCCCATGACTTCTACCCATATCTCTCTATCCAAAAAAGTTCAAGAGATCTTACTGGAAGCACGCAGACCTTCCACCAGAAAAACTTATTCAGCCAAATGGAAGAGATTCATCACCTGGAATGCCACAAGGGTCAGGATGCATCAGTAATAAGCAGGAACAACAGGAACCAAGTAAATAGTAACAAACAACAGGAACAAGTTCCACCAGGATTTATTAAAAGCACAAAATCTTTCTCTCTGACGTCTCGGCTAGAAGCCTTCAAGGAGAATAAATCACTTACAAACAGAAACAGTTTATATACTTCACAAATAAGATAATTATATAATTAATCAATTAGTACAATAATTCAAACAACTAATGTTCTCCAGTTAAGCTCTTCATTCAGCCCAAAAGGAGCCATGGTTTGAAATTTTAAAATATATACAGTTTCTTTCTGCACTAATCTACTTTTAACATCAATATCATTATACATAGAAACACAAACTTGTTCTAAAATTGTAGCTTTTAAGCCCTCATTACACTTATTATGTGCATCTAAAAAATGTGCTGCAACTGGGCTATCTTCTCTAGCATTTTTAATGTCTCTTAAATGCTCTAACAGCCTTATTTTAAAAGGCCTCTTTGTTTCCCCAATGTAAAATTTATCACATGGGCATTTAAGAGCATAAATGACACCCTCAGAATTACAATTAAATGTACCCCAACTATCAAATTTAACATTATTAATAAAATTAAAGTTGGATACAATATATTTACAAGCCTTGCACTTCCCACAAGGAAAGGTTCCAATTTTAACAGGTTCCATATATAATTGTGATATAGGCCTCTTAATCTTAGATCTTACAAGAAAATCTTTTATACTCTTACCTTTGCGGTAAGAAAACTTCATATTTACATCAAGCCATTGTTGAACACTTCTGAGTGAACAGAAATAACACCAATATTGGCTGACAATATCAAGGAACTGTTTTGTAAAACTACCATAAGTAGTAACAAAATAAATATTTTCTTTAGTAGAACCTGAATTGTCATGCTGTATATTGCACTCTCTTGGTAAAATAGATTTCATATGTCTAGGTTTAACACCTGTACACAATCTTCTGAAGCTGTTATCCAAAATATTTGAATTATAGCCTCTAGTGGAGAAAGATTGCACCAAAAGGCACATTTCTTCATGAAATACATCAGATCTATTACATAACTTGGAAATGCGTAGCATTTCACCAAAAGGTAAAGCCTCAATAACATGTAAAGGATGGCCACTACTTGCATGTAAATATTGGCAGGTCCCTTCAAATTTCTTATTAGGACGGGTATTAATATTCTCACCATCTGAAATATCCAATATTATATCTAAAAAAGGAATAGTGTGACCCATATTTAGGCCATCAAATTTAATATGAAATTTATTAACATTAATCTCATTAAAGAATTCAATAACTCTATCGTTGTCACAATCTACCAAAAATATTAAATCATCAACATATCTAAAGTAATGAATAACATGTTCCTGAAAAAATCTATGTCTATAAATAATATTTGATTCAAAAACCCATAAAAGATTTGCATACATGGGGCAAATGAAGCCCCCATTGCATTCTGTAACTGATGATATATAATATTATTAAATTCAAAAAAATTATGTGTCAAACAAAAATGAACCATTTCCATAACATATTCAGATGTAGGAGAATCCCCAAGAAAAAACCTAAGGGCTTCCAGTCCATACTCATGTCCAATGCTTGTGTACAAACTTTTTACATCAATGCTGACCCACATCAAATTCCTATTCACTTTGACATCTTTTATTTTTGTCAAAAAGTCAAAGACATCACTTATATAGGAAGGCAGCCTGATAACATAGGGATACAAGAAATGATGCAAAAACACACCTAAATTATGAAGAAAATACTTAGACCCAGAGACAATAGGTCTCCCAGGGGGTTTACGTAGATTCTTATGAATTTTAGGTAGGCAGTAAAAAAGAGCCATTTTACAGCCTGTAGTCTGAAACTTCTTTTTAACATCTGCCTGGCAAAAATAACCAAGTCTTAATCCTTTATTGATTAACTCCCTATACTCACAAATAGCTGAAAAGAAATAATCAATTTCCACAGCTCTATATGTATTACTGTCATCAAGATGTTGCATACACATTTCCATATAATCATTAAAGCCCATCACAACCAATTTGTTGCCTTTGTCAGAGGGTTTAAAAACAATATCATGTTTCTTACTCAAAGTTATCAATGCTTTCCATTCTTGAAGGGACATATTATACACTATATTAGACTTATTAATCATACATTGCTTAAATTCTAACTCAGAAAAATGATTTACCAAGTTAACAAAATGGCATACATCATTATTGAGAGTTTCAGGCATAAAAGTACTGTATGAAGGAACATTAGAAGTATCAAACATACAATATGCATTATTAACATCATTTTCTGAAACACATGAGTAAAAACTATCTACAGAACTATCTAGACTATTCATTTCTGTTTCTAAAACAGGAAAAACATTCTTGCTAAAAAAATATTTTAAGTGCAATTTTCTAGCAAAAACAAACATGTCACTTTTGATATCATGTAAGCGGGTAACCACTGTAGGGACAAATTTAAGTCCCTTATTTAACACGGACATTTCTACATCAGTAAAATTATAACTAGAAAGATTAACCACATAGTCTGTAGCATTCAACAACCCATGAATCCGCTGTGTAAGGCAAACATTACCGTCTTCCACGTTTTGACCCCCTCTGTCCAAAGCATTGCCCACCTTGGTTGGAAAACTGTTCCCAAGTCCGTTTCTGTCCCTGGGCTGGAGGAATCGAGGACGAGGATGGATTTCCCCGAAAGGTATGATGAAATCTATCTCTTTGCTCGGCTATAGGAAGTGCAGGAAAATCGTCGTCTTGCCAATCTTCTTTATGAGAGGTATAGCCTCCTTCCGACGCCGATGAGTTACAAGCTTGGTTTCTGGCGTCATCAGGGCAAAACCTAACCTGCTTACGACGCTTGAGGCGTTCGTTTCTAGACAGGAACGCTTTGTTTGATTCATAATCACGAATATCCCTCACAAGTTTCCCTTTCTTTCTATTAAGTAAAGTCGCTTCATAGTCTTTTAGTTTTCCATTTGTTTGTTTCAAAAATTCATCAAATACGGATACAGGAACCACATTAGTTAGATCGGTACAAAGTTTCTTTATGTTAAAGCACAGTTCCTTATGTTTAATTTGATCACGTTCTATCAATATTTGGAGCCATTCACTCACACACTTGTGGGCAGCATGTACCCACCTTTTGATCCTTAAAGACTCTCAAGCCTCTAGGTGTAGTATCAGTCTCCACATATTTTTGAAGCCCACAGATGTTATAATGCACCGAAGTTTCCTTCCACATAAGCTTTTCAAGTTCATCAAAAAGTACTTTATGCTCTGCATTGACTGCTAGGGAGACCTTTCTACCCACCCCAGAAAAAGGGTTAGTGGGTCTCAGAAGTCTTTCTTCCTCCCATTTTTCCCAAATGCTAGAGCCATCATTAGAAGTTCTTTGTACAGCTTGTTTCTCACCTCTGTCCATATGATTCGAAGCAGCTGAAGAGTTTACCAAGAAATTATCCAGGGACATTTGACTTCCCTCCATGTTATCTCTGAAAATCCGAGGTAGATGGAACTGAGGATCAGTAGGCATGAAGCAGGAACAACAGGAACCAAGTAAATAGTAACAAACAACAGGAACAAGTTCCACCAGGATGCATCAGTAATAAGCATGCCACAGTTACTAGAATACTTGGCAGAAATGCTTCATAGTGGCCTTTCATATTCTTCCATAAAAATACACGTTTCAGCAATCTCAGCAAAATACAACTGTGATCCACCTGTGTTTTCACATCCTTTGCTAAGACAGATGTTCTTCATCTCACATTGCTGCAGTCCTAACACTTGGGTAGTCCGCTGTCCCTCGGTCGGCCCGAATATCAGAGTATAAGGCTGACGTCGGTCAGGGCGCATTTGACTGACATCAGAACGTCAGGGTACAAATGCGCATGACCGACGTCATATCCTCAGTCTTTTTTGCCGCATGGTCCGATGCAGAAGCAGTGTTGCAAGTGCCGTTCGTCGTTCTGAAATTTTTCGAATTCGGAGTTTCAGACCTAAGTCAGAGTTGGTTAAGTACCCCGTTGGGGAATATTTTGGTTTTTTCTTGCCTCAGTGGTTTACCGGATGTCAGAAAAAGTGAATAACTGTATTTCTTGTGGGAAACAGATACCGCATAGGGATTACCATAATTTGTGTATACCTTGTTTGGGACCTGAGCACGACGTTGTTGGGTGCCGCTTTTGTGCTAGGTTCAATAAACGCACTATAAAGCGGAGGTTGGATTGTGCCAAGTTGGTCTTTGGGAAGCGGTGCAATTACAAAATACCGTCGGATGCTCCGACGCCGGCTTCCTCAAAGAAGCGCAAGGACAAGGCTGTTAAACCTAGGTTAGAGGAGTCATCCGAACCGGACGCCGGTTCTTTAGAGGCGTCAGTGGAACCGGTGGTTCCGACGGAGGCCTCGCTGGAGTCCCAGGGAGAAACTCTGCTTTTACAGGATGTGGCCTCCCAGGAGGCAAGTCAGGCTACAGGGGCTTCTCAGGTTACTTTACTCCCCTCCCTTCCTAAGGTGTCTAGGCCCTCTCTTTCTGCTTCCAAGGCTTCTCCTAGAGGCAGATCTAGTTTAGCTGCTGTGGGTGTCACTCCTAGTTCTTCAGGTTCTGTGCCCAAGAAGCACATGCTTAAGATGGCAGAAGATTTAATTACTTTAATTAGAGGCTCTATGCCCCCTCCTGATAAGAGGCCTAGGATGGAGCCAGTGTTGGGGGATTATGAGCAGGCTTCAGATGTGTCTGAGTCTTCGGCTGAAGATTTGCAGGAGTATTCTCATTATTCTGACTGATGTTGATGATTCTACTCCTTCTGCTTCTCCTCCTGAGGATTTTTCTTTTTCAGAGACCCTTCACTCCATGAGAGAGCACTTTAAATGGGAGGGTCAGGACTTCTCTGACTCTAGGAAAAGGCTTAGGGAATTTTTGTTTTTACCCCAGCATAGGCCTTTGGCTATACCTCCTGTTTTGACTGTAGTGGAGGATGTGTTTGCAGAGGCTTCTCTTAATCCTGATTCCTTGCCTCCTGCTCCTGTTAAACCAGATAGGTATTACAGGGTGCCTGAAGCTCATAAGTACCTTTTTAAGAGTCCTAGGGCAGACCCAGAGACTGTTAGCCAGGGGCCCAAGGGTGTTAAGGCTTCTGTTGTCAAGAATCCGGTTCCTGCAGATAAAGAGGCCAGGGCCTTGGATAGATGGGGAAAGAAAGTTTATACTTCTTCCACCCTAGCCATGAGAGCTTTGAATTGCCAGTTTCATATGTTAAAATATCAAAATTATCTGCTTTCACAGTTGAAATCTAAGGTTGATGCTCTGGCGGAAGGTATTGATTGTAAAGAGTTACAGGATTTAGTGCATGTTTCTGAACAGGTGGGTAAGCATTCTTTGCAATGTGGTTTTGATGCTGTACAGGCCTCCTCTAGGGTGGCTGCCACTGGGTCAGTTCTTCGCAGGCATGCCTGGCTGAGGGATCAAAATTTATCTGACCATGTTAAAACTAGGATTTTGGATGCCCCTTTGCAATCTGATGTCTTGTTTGGTTCTCCTGTTGAGGCAGTTTTAAAGAAGATGGAAGACAAGGCTAAGTCTATGCAGACTGTTAAAGATTTTTTGCAGGTTCAGCCTCCAAAGTTTAGTAGAAATTGGCCTACTAAGGGGTGGACGTATCCTTCTTATGATTCCCAGTCTAGGGGTAGATCTAGACGTGGCAGGGGCAGAGGTCAGAGCTCTTTTAGGCCTAGAACAGGGAGTTCTCCTGCACAGTCTTCGAGTGAGGGCAGGGGTCAGTCCTTTCGTAAACAGACCCAATGACCTACCTTTTCAGCTGCCAGAGCCTTCTCGCCTGGCGGCACCTTTGGGAGGAAGGCTGGCACTTTTCAAAGAAAATTGGAGTTGGATTACCCAAGACAAATGGGTACTGGATGTCATACATCACGGTTACAGGTTTTATTTCCATACCTTGCCTCCTTTCAAAGGCATGCCAGACATTCCTCCTCCACAAAGAATGGAGGCTCACAAGCAAATTACACTGTTACTCCAAATAGGGGCCATACAGCCGGTTCCCATGCCAGAAAGGGGCCTAGGATTTTATTCTCGCCTGTTCCTAGTACCAAAGAAGGGGAACATGTGGAGACCAATTTTGGATTTATCCATCCTCAACACTTATCTGGACATTCCCAAGTTCAAAATGTTGACGTTGCAGCAGCTTTTACCTCTGCTGGGCAAAGATCATTGGATGGTAACTTTGGATCTCAAGGAAGCTTATCTTCATGTTCCTATCAGACTAAGTTGCAGGAAGTATCTGCGTTTTCAAGCTGGGAATTCTCACTATCAGTTCTCTGCATTGCCCTTTGGCTTATCTACTGCGCCCAGAGTGTTCACAAAGGTTCTGGCTCCAGTGATAGCTTTCTTCAGGCTAAAAGGAATACAAATCTATCCTTATTTGGACGACTGCCTGATTCTGGCTCAAGAAAGGGAAGAGCTTCTTCATCATTTGGAATATGTGATAGCAGTGCTAAGATGCCTAGGGTATTCTGTGAACGAAATAAAGTCCAGTCTAGTACCCTCTCAGGACATGTGCTTTCTGGGTGTGAGACTGAATACAGCATCCCAGATAGCCTTTTTAACCCCGGACAAACAAAAGAGTCTTTCCCTTTACTTCCATCAACTATCTCATCAGTCCGGGCTGACTGCAAGGACAGTCCTTCAAGCCTTAGGGTTCATGGCATCTTGTATTCTGGTGCTTCCCAATGCCAAACTGCATATGAGGAAGCTACAATGGTATCTCAAAAATGTATGGACACAGCACTACCAGGATCTGGACACTGTCATTCAAATAATACCTTGCATTCAAAAGGAATTTTTGTGGTGGGCTCAGGAATGTCACCTAAACAAGGGACTCTCTGTGACCCGGCCAGAGGCGAGTCAGATTTTAACGACAGATGCCTCAGACAAAGCTTGGGGAGCTCATCTGAATGGAAAGTGGATACAAGACAAGTGGCCTGCCCGACTACAACATCTGCATATCAACATGAAGGAGATGTTAGCAGTCCAGTTTGCATTAATGGCTTTCAAGGAATTACTTCTTCCAGGGCAGGTGTTGATTCTAACAGACAACACAACTGTCATGTGGTACATCAACAAGCAAGGGGGAACGCATTCTTATCCTCTATGCAGGCAAGCAATGATTTTGTGGGAGACTGCTCTCAGTTTACAGCTCAATCTTCAGGCAAGGTTTCTGCCAGGAGCACAGAACTCCTTAGCAGATGTGTTAAGCAGACAAATCATGGATCCCCACGAGTGGAAACTGGATCTTCATGTATTTCAGAAATTGACAGTGTCCTGGGGAACTCCAGACATAGATCTGTTCGCTTCTCCACTAAACCACCAGCTGCCAAAGTTTTGCACAAAGCGGTATCATCCCACAGCTTGGAAAGTGGATGCTCTTTCTTTCAGTTGGACAAATCTTCATGTGTATGCCTTTCCACCTCTGCCTCTCCTCTCAAAGGTACTTCTGAAGGTCAGACAGGACAAGCCAAGGATGATTTTGATAGCACCAGATTGGCCTCGCAGCACTGGTACCCACTACTGAGAAGTCTAGCACGGAAGCCTCCATGGCCTTTGCCTTTGATTCCACATCTGTTGTCCCAGGAGGACAGCCATTTGCTCAATGTCAAACTTCACTCTCTTCACCTAACAGCGTGGCATATTCTGTTTTAAACCATAGAGGGTCTCAACTTCCACAACAAGTTTTGAATGTGATTTTGGAAGCTAGAAGGCCTAGTACAAGGAAAGTGTACGCAGATAAATGGAAGAGATTTTTGTTTTGGAGTGCAGCTAAGGATTTGGATGTTTCTGAGCCTAATTTAAGTGTGGCTCTTCAATATCTTACTGAGTTATTGGACAAAGGTTTGTCCTTCTCTTCTATTAAGATTCATGCTGCAGCAATTTCAGCTCACTATGACTGTGACCCACCATTGTTTTCTCATCCTTTATTCAAGCAATTTCTTAGAGGGGCAAAGAATTTAAGACCCCCACGAAGAGCTCCTACTCCTGCTTGGGATCTCAATTTTGTGTTGGAGAAACTCACTCTACAACCTTTTGAGCCTGCAGCGACTGCTGAGTTGAAATATTTGTCATGGAAGACTGCTTTTTTGTTGGCCATTACCTCTGCAAGAAGGGTTTCTGAATTGCAGGCCCTTATGGCAGTTGAGCCTTTCTTAATTTTTCATAAGGACAGGGTATCTTTACGTACTAATCCTTCCTTTATGCCTAAAGTGGTTTCTAGTGTGGCTTTAAACCAAACTATTCATTTGCCTACTTTTTATGCAAATCCCCAAAATAAAGGGGAAAAGATTTTGCACACTTTAGATGTACACAGGCAGTTGCGATATTATTTGGACAGAACTAAAGGGTTCAGACAATCTCAGCAGTTATTAGTTTCTTTTGCTTTGTGCTCTCAGGGCAAGCCCGTGTCAAAACAAACTATTTCTAAGTGGATTGGATTTTGCATTGCTTTCTGTTATTCCCATCATGGCAAGGAGATTCCAGCTGGGATTAGGCCTCATTCCACTAGGGCTACTGCCACTTCAACAGCTTTTTTGAGGGGGGTGGCAACTAAGGATATTTTGGAGGCAGCCACTTGGAGTTCAGTGCATACCTTCTCTAGGCATTACCACCTTCCATTGTACTCTAAATCCAGGGCTGGGTTTGCCACTGCTGTGTTGCAGGGCATTCTGGCAGCTCCTGCTTCATTATAGTTTAGCCATCCTCCCTTACCTCTGCTTTGGGATTCTACCCAAGTGTTAGGACTGCAGCAATGTGAGATGAAGAACATAGTACAGTTTTGTACCTACCATAAATGTAGATGTTCGAAGATCCACATTGCTGCAGTCCAATTTACCCTCCCTCCTTCCCTCTGTAGTTTGAGGTGGTTGTGTGGGTTGGGTTATACAGCTGAGGTATATTGTGTTTATTGTATATATTGTATATATTGTACATATTCTTGGTGTTAGGCTGGTTGTTTGTTTAGCTGTTGCCTATGGGTTTGGACCTTTTTCTTTAGGGTCTTCTGACATCTGGGGCAAGAAAAGACTGAGGATATGACGTCGGTCATGCGCATTTGTACCCTGACGTTCTGATGTCAGTCAAATGCGCCCTGACCGACGTCAGCCTTATACTCTGATATTCGGGCCGACCGAGGGACAGCGGACTACCCAAGTGTTAGGACTGCAGCAATGTGGATCTTCGAACATCTACATTTATGGTAGGTACAAAACTGTACTTTTCTAAGAGGGATAAAGAATATCAAACCTCTCAGGAAACCACCAGTGCCTGCATGGGACCTCAACTTCTTCTTGGAAAAATTAACTCTTCCTCCTTTTGAGCCAGCAGCATCTTCAGAAATGCAATTTCTCTCCTGGAAAACAGTTTTCCTGTTGGCAGTTACCTCAGCAAGAAGAGTCTCGGAGATACAGGCCCTCATGGCAGTACCTCCATTCCTCATTTTTCATCAGGACAGAGTTTCTTTAAGAACCAATCCTTCATTCATGCCAAAAGTGATATCCAGGGTGTCTCTAAATCAAGCAATTCACCTGCCTACTTTCTTTCCCAATCCTCAAAATAAAGGAGAAAAGCTGCTGCACACTTTGGACATACACAGACAATTACGCTACTACTTGGACAGAACAGAGGCCAACAGAAAGTCTGACTAACTATTTGTAGCTTACGCTGCTGGAGTGCAAGGAAAGGCAATTTCCAAACAAACAATTTCAAAATGGATTGGACACTGCATCAGATTCTGTTGCTCTTTCCATGGAAAAGGTGTGCCAGCCAATATCAGGCCACACTCCACCAGAGCTATAGCCACCTCCACAGCCTTTCTAAGAGGGTTGGCTACAAAGGACATTCTAGAAGCTGCTACATGGAGCTCCGTGCATACATTTTCCAAACACTACAACCTGCCTTTATACTCCAGATCCCGAGCAGGCTTTGCTTCGGCAGTCCTGCAGGGCATTTTAGCTGCACCATCTTTTTCTTAGATCCTACCAAACCCAGCTTGGCTATGGTATTCAACCCATATGTCAGGACTGCAGTTGCATTCTTGAAGGACATAGTACAGTTTTGTACCTACCGTAAATGTAGATGTCCGATAGATATACAACTGCAGTCAGGTTTACCCTCCCTCCTACCCCTCTGTAATTTACTTTTTTGGGTCCACTACCCCTTTTCCAACTTAGCTGGGGATAGCTTTTATGGTGTATCTGTTTATTACTATTGTGCATGTCTGGAATTTTATCCATTCTCTAAATTTAGCCTTCCTTGGAGGGCACCTGGCATCTGGGGCAAGAAACACTTAAGAAGATGGCGTCGGCTGATGCTTTTATACCCCAGCCGCTCTGACGTCGGGGAAGAGGCGACATCAACCGACGCCGGACCCAGACTTTGGAATCCGGCCGACTGAGGGGCTGCCTGAGGCAGGACAACCCATATGTCAGGACTGTACTTGCATATCTATCGGACATCTACATTTATGGTATGTACAAAACTGTACTTTTTTCCATCTCTTTTAACTTTCTGGTTTAAAATCCCACATTTGCGCTCGTTTCCCACCTTTCCTGTAACTAGGCTAGTCCAGATACAGACTTGCTGTATCCAGGACTGTTTGTAAGCTTCTTAGTGGTGCCAAAGTCAGCTCTTCAATTTTTCCCATAGATCTGCTAGTTCTGTCATCTCCTGCACTTTTACTAGCTTATTAGTCTAGCACTTTGCCAGACTTCTTGTAGCAATTATTGTAGCACACAGAAGTGCTACTAGCACTAAACATTCTACAAGGAAATGGCTCCAGTACTTATTAATGCCCGCCCCTCCAGGCATGTCTAAAGATCAGTTCCCTGTGCATTCTTCTATTAACCTGGCGAGCTTGGGCATCCTGAGGCAATATAGCATCTGCCTCATGTACACCGACAGCCCTCTCCTCTTACCTCCCAACACTCAGACTTGCAAGAGATGCACTTGTATATCCAAATTGGAAGCCATGCACTATCCAGCCAAGACCAGAATAGCTGGTCCAGAGGAGAAGGTCAACACTTGCACCATGCCACATGGAATACATAGCCCTCCAGAACACACACCGGCACTGCCTTCAAATAAAAACACAAACCACATACCCACCTCCGTGGAGGCTCTCCATAAAAATCTACCCAAACAGCAGAAACGCACTTGACCACCACAACACAATACTTAATCACGAGACATATAACTCTCCTAAACAGTGTGCTACTCTACCAAAACCCCTAAGGCAAAATAGTATGCCCAACACACTAGTCATAGGTGACTCAATAGTGAGGCACACTGATTTCCCACTGACTAGGTTGAATAAGGAGAAAGTAATAGTCATCTGCCTGTCAGGTGCCAGGATCCACCACATAATGCACGCACTCAGGTCCCTCAACAACAGGTACAAATATGACTCTGTCATTGTACATGTGGTTGTGAATGACCTGAGCCATACCTCTCTAGACTACATGAAAAGAGACATAGAGGAGCTCTCGGATTATGTAGCCCAGGCAGGTATGACCCTAGCCCTGAGCAGCATCCTACCATCACCGAGAATGATACCACAGTACAAGCAGAAAATGATTGACACCAGAAACTTAGCCAATTGTTGAAATCATTCTAAAGGGATCTGGTATCTGTCTGCGTGGGATGACATTATTGACAGACCTCGATGCTTTGCAAGAGATGGCCTGCATCTGTCACCCCTGGGCTTCTGGATACTGGCCAAGGCTTTTACCACCCCTGTAGTGCCTTTTTTAGGCGGTGTTCCAAAGACCAAATTACCACCGTAACCGCTACAAATAAATGCAATCTGAGGGTCATGCTGCTCAATGCTAGACGTCTAAATCTCAGAATGCACTCGCTTGAAGCACTCCTTAAAATGGAGAACATTGACATTTGTGCTGTAACAGAAATCTGGTTCACGGCAGCAGGAAGAACCCCTGCACTACCAGGCATAACTCATTCCACACCTTTTGGCCCCAGAACTTGGACCGAAGCTCCAAAGACGGTGGTGTTTCCATGTTCATAAAGGATGCGCACACCTCCAGACTGGTAGCCCAACATAACGCATCAGAGATACTTCAGGTGCAGCTAACATTGGGTAGCACCATCCTTGACCTGGTCATTACTAAAATGGGCGACCGTTGCTCTACACCAATAGTCGTCTCCTCCCTGTTTAGATCCAACTACAAACTAATCACCTTGGAAATCCACATCCCTCTCAACCCCCCCCCCCCCCCACCGCAAAGGTAATCACCATGAAAAACTTCTCCAAAGCTAACTTTGGGCTCCTAAAAACAAGAGGTGGCTAACCTCACGGCACCCATGCAGATAGAGAATAGTTGCATGACCACCAAATCATACACCAGTGCACTGTATGAACACGTACATAAATGCATGAATCTTGCAATACCCAATAGAACCAAGATGTGCTCCTCCAAAAAAAAGGAAGCTAATCTGGTGGTCCTTTGCCTTAAACAAACTGTACAACAGATGGAGGAAACTGATGTGGAATAAGATTTAGTCTCAAGACTGGAAAAACTCTCTTATCAGTCTCAACAAAAAGTTGAGATTCCTCATCAAATCCTCTTAAGCTGGCTATGAAAACAGAATTGCAGCAGATGATGAAGACAACCACAAGGCCTTCTATAGTTATGTAAAGAATCTCCATGGCAATACCCAGATTTGCTTTGAGCTGCTGCACAATGGTACCTCCTATACCGAGCCAACAGATATTGCCAATATACTGGTTAACAGATTCAGTGCCAACTTTACCCCTCTCCCCCCAAAGGACCAATCACAATACCAATAGATTGTCAGGCACCCAATATTGCTGCTGCACAGGTTAAAACAGCACTGTCCAAGGCCAAGAATACAGCTTCTGTGGGACCTAACAATATCCCTGGCTGTGTTCTACATGAACTAGAGAGTGAACTGGCACCTCACCTGTGTGCCCTATTCAATCACAGCTCACCTCAGACTTTGTCCCTACCAAATGGCGCACTGCTACAGTCATCCCTCTCCACAAAGGAAGAGTGACTATAGACCCTGGGAACTATCGCCCCATTATCCTGATGAGTCTGACTATGGAATGCGTCATCATGAACCTAATAAATAAGGATATAGGGAATCTCCAAATGCTGGATACCACACAGTTTGGTTTTGTGAAGGTAAGTTATGCCTGCTCAACTTGGTTGACTTCTTTGAGTCAGTCACCAGAGCTGATGATGACGGCAAGGTGGTTCATACAGCCTCCCTTGATCTGGCCAAGGTCTTTGATACCATTCCCTACTCAGGAATCATAGAAAAACTCACTAAACTAGGTATCAACCCCTGTATCACTAGGTGGGTTGCAAACTGGCTCACGGATAGAACCCACAGTGTGAAAGTAGCTGACTCCCAAGTCAGACTGCCAACTAGTCATGAGTGGAGTCCCACAGGGTTTGGTCCTGGGTCCTTTCCTGTTTGGTACCTACTTCTGTGAAGTCCAGGCTAACACGAAGGGACTCTGGCTGACAAAGTTTGCAAACAGTTGCAAGTTGGGAGCTATTATTAACTAGATAATAAGTAAAACACAGTTCAACCACCAAGGAAAATGGCATAAATCCAAAAAAACTCCGTAGGAACGTTAAAACACTTAGTTGTACAAAGGATAAGCAGTTTCACATAATATGCTTCATCAGATCCTATAGACACAGAATACATCAACTTATTTAAAAGATAAAGTACCCAATCACAGAATTAAAACCGTTAGTGATGTAAGAGTCATGATTTTACAGCAGGTTTTAAAGGTATAGTATAATTCAACCCAGGTGTCCTATGAGCCTGTAATGCTACTATCCAATGCATTTCTGATGTCTGTTTTGTTGACGATATAACCACCGCCTAACAGGCTCACAAATAATATCGATAACAGTAAATTTATTGTCCTTAATATGCTTCATGCAAGGCATGCAATTCTATGTCATGCAACAATGTATTTGTTCACCCGATCACCACTAGATCGTTTAAGTTTAAGGTGTACGGTGATTGTAAGTCAACTAATTTAGTCTGCCTGGCAACTTTTGATGACTGTGAATCATTTTATGTAGGTAAGATAAGACTAACCAAAAGTTGAAAGATCATGTGTTACAGCATCTTGGTAATATAAGGAGAATGAGCTGTTTGAATGCACTGTATAAGCTTATTAAGGACAATATGGGGCATTCTTTTAAATTTACTGTTATAGATATTATTTGTGAGCCCATTAGGGGTGGTGATATCATCAACAAAACCGAGACATCAGAGATGCATTGGATAGCAGCATTGCACACTCATAGGACACCTGGGTTGAATTATACTATGCCTTTAAAACCTGCTTTAAAATCTCGACCCTTGCGTCACTAATTGTTTGAATTCTGTGATTGGGTACTTCATTTTTTAAATAAGTTTATCTATTCTATGTCTATAGGATCTGATGAAGCATATTATGTGAAAGCACTTATCCTTTGTACAGTTAAACTGTTTTAATGTTCCTACAGAGTTTTTTTGGATTTATGCTGTTTGCCTTGGTGGTTGAACTGTGTTTTATTTATCTTGTTTCCGTTTTTGACATGGTTCGACTTTTGGTCATTGGTCTTAGTTTGTTCTGCAGCTATTATTAACTCCCCAAGTGATGTTGACATCCTACAGAATAGCCTCACTGAGACCAAAGACTGCTGTCAAAACCATGGCCTTAAGCTCAATGCCAAAAAATGTGTAGTCATCCCCTTGGGGAAAAAACCTGGTTCCCATGAATTACCACTTCAGTGGCAGTCCACTGAACACAGAAGGCATTATAAGAGATCTGGAAACATAGGTTGACAGCAACCTCTCTTTTGATCACCACAATTGCCACTGTGGTCAGAAAGTCCTTCTATGTGGCACATCTCATTACCAAGGGTTTTGTATCCAGGAAGAAAGAGGTCATTGTCTCCCTCTACTTTTCCCTCATTTGGCCAGTTGAGACACCTGCAACAACTGGAGAGGCTGCAAAAGTGCCTCACTAAGAGGATCCTATGCCTTTAAAACACTTGTCCTATATGGATACTCAAAAAACTACAACTATTCTCTGTCTCATATTGCCTACTTAGAGGCGATCTCTGCTTGACTTGCAAAGCGATGTCTGACCCAGCTCTGTTAGAAATGCTGCATCTAAAGAAATCTCAACCCCTCCGCACCACATGCTCCAGAGACCTCAACCTCATTTCCACAATCAACAGAACGTACTGAAGAGACAGGTTCATAACCCAGAGACTGCCCATGCTATGGAAGAGACTTCCCATACATGTAAAGCAGAGCACCTTGCTGACCTTTTTCATGAGAAATCTTGATGGATGTCAATTAAAAATTCATCCCAGGGATAACTCCAGTGGCTCTACTCAACAGAGGCACTGGGAACTAGGGTCGGGTGGCATGATGCCAGGGTAATCCTATGGCTAGGCTTGTAAAGGCCCTAGGGCCATTAGCCTAGTACACACCTATGAACCTATGAAAATAAATCCTATTTGATCTTCATTATGTTTGGTAAAGTTAAATTATATTTGCTAAAATAGACATAAAAAGTTTATAATCCACATTTAATAACAAAATAGGATGTTAAGAAGAACATGATGGTTCTTTGCCTTTAAAATAGGAAAAATATAAGAAAATCTCCAGGATGGGGGAACATTAGATGTGAACTGGATTTCCTTAAATATTTTTAATAATATATTAACTACTTTCCATCTATACCCAGACCTTTATTATTTTTTAATTTTCTAATTTGATCTTTGCTCTCTTTTAAAGAGAATGGTCTATCATTTCTTCTGCTATACTGTTTAGTTACATTATGATTTATGTTACCTTTTAAAAAGGATTCTGCTAGATCATTAATTAAGTTATTATTTGTATTATTTATACATTCATAGTGTTACCTAAAATAGTCTAGTATATAATTTAATTCACTTACTTTCCTTCATTCCTTTGCCACCAATCTGATAAGTGATTTCTTTGATATGATTTAATTTACTCTTTCTCTTTGCCCTATTAGACAGTTTACGAAAATTCTTAGGATTAAGGGAATATGATCAAAGATTTAATTTTTCTAAGCTAATGGAAACTTTGTTTTAATATTTATATATATTTTGAGCTCTAAGTTGTCAAATCTGAAAGAGAAGAAATATGTGGTTTCAAAGAAAGTTTTAATTGATCTATTTTGGATTATAAAATATTAAGATCATTATCCCATTCCTTTCTTTGTATGTACCAATTTGTAACACTTCCATTAAGATAGGCTTTTAATGAAGCCCATAAAGTAATATTGGAAACTTCTCTATTATCATGCATGTCTAAAAATATATGTACCTTATTCAGAAAACACATTGAACCTTTAATTTTAGCAATATATGCTGGAAGTCTATAGCAATATATTAGTTTATTTTTAACATAAGAGTAAAAGAAATTAAATTATGATCAGATACTGGATAAGATTTTGTTACATCTCTTAACGTATGAGAGTAAACCATTAAAAATAAAAACTTTGTCAGTATTAGTTTTGAGTTCCATATCTATAAGTATAATGATTGTAATTAAAAGAATTAATTGTTTTCAGTCCAAAAATATCCTTGAATTCATTGAATTAATAAAAAATTGTTTGTCAGAAGATAAAATTGTTTCCTATTAGATGTAGAATATTTTGTTGACAAAATGCAATTAAAATCACCTGCTGCAGTTACTTTCACCCCTGATATATGAAATTATGTCTAAATATTTTTCCTACTTTAGCTCCAGTTCCTGCAATCCAGTATGAACTGACAAAAGGTATAGATTTTATTATTAATTTTAATACTACTAGACAAATCCTGCCATTTTTTATCCGAATAAGTATTGATTTCTCTTGATTCAGATGAATTCTTCTATAATGTTTCTGCCTCTTCTCTTAGAGATAAACCTAGAAGTAGCTAATATTGACTATTCCTTCAACATCATTCCATTTATATGATTGTCTAGTAAAGTTGCTTGTAAGGAGACTATATGAGCATTATGCAATCTTAAATATTTGAACAAAATAAGCCTTTACAATGGATTATTTAAACAGTTAAGATTTAAGGGCAAGCATTTGGAAGATGACATTTGTATTATGATAGTAACAATCATAAACAGATGAGAAACTGATAAGAAAATTTGAGACAAATATTTAAAATATCTTGTTGTGGACAAAACTACAAAGACAACTATTAAATATTGTAATATATTTATACTGGTTTACCTTAACATGTAATAAAATATTTCTAGTTTGGTGAAGCATTTGTTCAGACTACTACTTAACATTACTTTTAAACAAAACCGAATATCAGTCTAATGCATTAGTTTCTTAAAAGAAAAAGACTCTATAATCATGTATTGAAAACTAAGAAGATCACTCATTCAAGTCAATAACAATGTTTTTCAATATAATTAAAATGAATACACTTTAAATGGACATCTTATCAATGTTATGGAAAACTATGAAAAATAAGAGAAACTCTTTAAAACGGAGTACAAAATTAAAAATGTTTCCATGTTAATAAATCGGTGAACCCAAATTAAATTAATGCAACATAACAATCTTTCCAATGAGTCTAAAAAATTCACTTAAAGATATATATGATATACTTCTCTACGTAACAATATACTTCTTGTTTGCATATATACTAATATATGTATATGATGAGACTTTTAACATAAGCTTAATACAAGTTACCATAAACATATGTCTGTACAAGCCCCTCTTATGTAAATTATTTAATTGATATAACATTCAGAGGATTACTTAAAATAAAACCGTGAAATATATTAAATAGTTTAGTTGATATGTCTGTTTAAAAAAAATACAGATCATGAGATTAAAACTTGAAATACATGTAACTGCAAAAACCTATAAAGATATGTGAATATAAATGTATAATAATCTGATTTGAGATAGAACATAGATGTCTGTCAATATAATTGCCATTTGGACTTTTCATACACACATTCTCTTATTGTAAATTATTTGTATTTAAATAAAAGTACCAGATCAGCAAGGCTGTCTCTCTGATTTATATTAAAATAAAAGTAAAAATTAATATTGACAGCCATTCATTTTATTAATCATAGATATTGTTTTGTTCCACCTGACAATATGTGTGTGTGTGTGTGTGTGTGTATATATATATATATATATATATAGCTATATCTATATATGGGTCTACTTCACATAACCGAAAGCTCAAATGTTCGGAATTCATATGGCCGAGACCATATGATCAAACATTTGAATGTTTGAAAATGTGAACTAAACCCGTAAAAATAAAAAAACACACATGAAACTGCTTATAGCAGGGGGGCTTTGCACCCCCACACCCCCCCTACTTAAATATACCAACTCAGAGATTGCACTACAGCGAGAACAAGGGAAATCCCCCGGTCTGCGCTGTATGTGATTTCCCATTCAGAATGTTGGTATTTCAAAACTTCAAACATATGATCTGCAATCATATGGGTGTCGAAGTTTTGAATTTCAGCATTCTGAAGGGGACCCATATATATATATATATATATATATATATATATATATATATATGTACACATAAACGCACACACACACACACACTGTACTTCTTCGTAAATAAGTCCTAACCAAAGAATAAGGCCTAGCATGGTTTTCCAGGGTGGTCATGATATAAGCCCTCCCCAAAAATAAGCCCCAGTTAAGATAGTCAACAACACACGGTAGACGTGTTGAATTATAAAATAATGTTATTAACACCCGTTGACTGAGGTTGTTGTACTCTGCTCACCATTTTCAGACCATTCGGACACCCAACTTCTTCTCTTTGCAGAAAGTCGTAAGATTCTTTCCCTGGGAGTCCTCCATGATTCTTAATGTAACCCTAATCATCACTCTCACTTGGGTGAGTTCCTTGGCCCATAAACACTGGCAGGTGTACTTTGATTGGTCAGAGTACAGACGACACGTGTAAAGCATGCACACAACAGACGGCTATGGTTGTGTCTTCTTAACCATCACTATTTTGTGTTGCCACTCCGGTCTCTTAAGTCTTCAATTACCCCCCCCCCCCCCCCACACACACACAGATAAGATGAGTGCAAAAAGGAAGAGCTATTCCATCGAGTACAAGAAAGGAATCACTGAGGACTCCCGGGGAAAGAATCTGACGACTTTCTGCAAAGAGAAGTTATATTTCTGAATAGTCCAAAAATGGCGTGCAGCATACAATAACCTCAGTCAACAGGCCGATGAGGGAAATGCTAGGAAGTGCAAGTGTCGATCAGGTCGGCAGCCATTTCCTGAGCTGGAAGACATCATCTGTGAATGGCTTGATAACAGGAGAACAAAGGCTTTGGTTGTGCGCAGGGCTGATATTCAAGCATTTGCCCTTCCAATGGCACCACAGTTAAAAATATCCCCGGAAGAATTCAATGCATCACAACATTGGCTGGATAGCTTCCTTCAGCAATATGAACTGCCTCCAAGAAGATCAACAACACTGTTCAAGCTGGAAAGTACTGACGTCATTAAACGTGCACTTGCAATTCAAGTCCTTCGCTGATGGCATCGACTTTTCTAAATACCAACTCTCCAGCATGATTGCTATGGATGAAAACTGCAGTGTTTATGGGCCAAGGATCTCGAACAACAATTGATCAGAGGGGTGCCCAGTCAATCTACATTCCCTCCACTGGTTACGAGAGTGCACGTGTTACCTGTATTTTGGCAATTCATCTAGATGGAAAGAAAACCCCACCTCTAATCATTAGTAAGGGCAATAAAGATAAGATTGAATGTGATTCAGGCATTTACATTCTTGAAACCGAAAAACCTGGTGCGCACAAGCAGTTATAAGGAAGTGGGTCGATGTAATGTTGCCACTTGTTATGCGAGGTGGCGAAAGAGGTCTGCTAGTCTAGGATTCAGCCAGCACTCACCGTGCTAAAGACATGAAGAAACTCCTTGCACAAAGAAGAATATGTCATATATCGATTCCTGCAGGAATGACTGACTATCTCCAGACTCTTGATATTGCAATAAACAAGCCATTCAAGGACCATTTGTGCATGGAAGTCGATGACTACATTGAAAACAGAATGGAGAGACTTCAGCATGGAAACCTTCTGAAGCCTAGCCTGCAAGAGATTGTGACTTGGCTGAAAAATTCATGGGATAAAATCACTGACAGCTGTGTTGCCAATACACTACGAGCAGGCTACTTGGACAAGCAGTGCTCATTTAAGGAGAACTCAGTTGCTAGGCATGACAGATTGGGGCCAATGGTTTTACAGGAAATGGAGTCGCAAGAAATTCAGGCCGGAATTCGGGGGTTGGACATTTATGACAATGTTCCAGAAGACTGTATTTAAATAAACTTTCCATTATCGGGGCAACAGAATGGATTGCTTCTACTTTGTTTTATTCCCCTCCTCCAGTACACATGTATTGAGATTTTTCTGCACTTTCTGTTAAGCATGCAATATTCCACTGTGAAAGCAAAGTTGTAGATATTCTGAAGTTGAAATGTTTGTTGCGAACTCTTACACAACTGTTAACACTTTACTAACAACTCTTGACCAGTAATAGATAAGTACCAATAAATGTAAATTTTTGTGCATGAGTAAATGTCGATTTTTGTAAATGAATGAATGTAAATTGTTG